>NC_092397.1:12095270-12270270 GCF_030028105.1 Mobula birostris
TCTAGGCAACAGAGCGCTCACTGCCCCTCCCAGAGTGTGGCGTCCCCTCCTCAATGCCCCTCCCACAGCGTGGTTCTTTCTACTCACTGCCCCTCCATAGTATGGTGTTCCCTCCTCATCGCCCCTCCGACAGCGCAGCGCTCCCTCCTTACAGGAGCCCTGTACAGGGCCCAGGTGAGACCACACCTGGAGCATTGTGTACACTTTTGGTCTCCAAATTTGAGGAAGGACATTCTTGCTATTGAGGGAGTGCAGCGTAGGTTCACGAGGTTAATTCCCGGGATGGCGGGACTGTCATATGTTGAAAGGTTGGAGCGACTGGGCTTGTATACACTGGAATTTAGAAGAATGAGAGGGGATCTGATTGAAACATATAAGATTATTAAGGGATTGGACACGCTAGAGGCAGGAAACATGTTCCCGATGTTGGGGGAGTCCAGAACCAGAGGCTGCAGTTTATGAATAAGGGGTAGGCAATCTAGAACAGGGCTGAGGAAAAACTTTTTCACACAGAGTGTGGTTCTGTGGAATGCTCTGCCTCAGAAGGCAGTGGATGCCAATTCTCTGGATGCTTTCAAGAAAGAGTTAGATAGAGCTCTTAATGATAGTGGAGTGAAGGGATACGGGGAGAAGGTAGGAAAAGGGTACTGATTGTGGATGATCAGCCATGATCACAGTGAATGGTGGTGCTGGCTTGAGGGGCTGAATGGCCTACTCCTGCACCTATTGTCTATTATCTATTACTGCTCCTCCCACGGTGTCCACAGATTCACCACTCTCTGGGAAAAGCAGTTCCTCCTCATCTCCGTCCTACATCTACTCCCCCAAATCTTGAGGCTTATGTCCCCTAGTTCTAGTCTCACCTACCAGCGGAAACAATTTTCCTGCCCCTTTCATAATTTCATATGTTTCTATAAGATCTCTTCTCACCTTTCTGAGTGGTGCAGGGGACCTTGATTTCAATGTTTCAGAGAAGTTTGGACCGGTACGTGGGTATGGAGGGGCTATGGTGGAGGTCAATGGGACGAGGCAGAGGAACAGCTCAGGACAGACTAGATGGGCCAAAGGGCCTGTTTCTGTGCTGTAGTGCTCTGTGAGTCCATTGGTTGTAAAGAGAAAGGGAGAAAGTGAGTCTACAGGTTGTGGAATCAGTTCAGAGTTGAGGTGAGTGAAGTTACCCACGCTGGTTCAGGAGTCTGATGGTTGAGGGGTAATAACTGTCCATGAATCTGGTGGTGTGAGTCCTGAGGCTCCTGTACCTCCTTCCTGATGGTTGAGGGGTGATAACTGTTCCTGAACCTGGTGGTGTGGGACCTGAGGCTCCTGTACCTCCTCCCTTATGGTTGAGGGGTGATTACTGTTCCTGAACCTGGTGGTGTGGGACCTGAGGCTCCTGTACCTCCTTCCTGATGGTTGAGGGGTAATAACTGTTCCTGAACCTGGTGTGTGGGACCTGAGGCTCCTGTACCTCCTTCCCCCATGGTAACAATGAGAAGAGAGCATGGCCCGGATGGTGGAGGGTCATTGGCTGTGGACGCTTCTTTCTTGGGGCACCCCTCCACGGAGCCGTGCTCAGTGGTGGGGAGAGCTTTGCCCGTGATGGGCTGGGCTAGCCTGTGTCCCACCACTTTCCGTTCCTGGGCGCACCAGGCAGAACACCGCGCACCTGTAGAACTGTCAAAAGTTTTTGGCGACGTTGCCATAGCAACGCAAACTTCCAAGAAAGTCGAGGCGCTGCCGTGACCCCTGCGTGACGTCAAGTTCACCCTCCGTGAATTCATTCCCTGTGCCATTTTGTTCTTGCCGAGATTCCCCTCCGCCCCTCTCACAGTGCGGTGTCCTCCCCCCCCCCCCAACACTGGCTCCCCGCCTCCCCTCCCATCGCGTGGCCCTCCCTCCGCACCTCCTCGGCGCGGTGCTCACACCTTACCTCCTCGCAATCGAACCCACCTCCGCCGGCAGCTCATTCCGCGCTCCCGCCACCCTCTGAGTGAAGGAGTTTCCCCGTAAACACTTCACCTTTCACCCTTAACCCACGACCCCTGGCCTGCCTTCATTTACCCTATCTATACCCCTCATAATTTTGTACACCTCTATCAAATCTCCCCGTATTCTTCTACGTTCCGAGGATTAAAGTCCGAACGTATTCAATCTTTCCTCGTAACTCAGCTCCTCACACCACGACCTTGTCTCAATGCGTGCCTCAGTGACCCGGGGGCTATGCTGGCTGGGGTCAGGGCTTTATGGTTCTGCTCTTGGGAGGGCCACCCATGCCAAGGGTAGAGGTCAGACTGAGAGTGGTCCACCGGTCTTCCAGGTTCGGGGCCAACAACCCTGACTGGTCAGACAAAACTGTTACCGAAACAGCAATGAAGAATCCTTCTCCATCCGAGTGTGACAGTATTCCTGAGTCTCCACCCGGGACTTGCGTGACGGACAGTCGTGAAAACCGGGAGGAAGCTACTGACACGATGAAGGAAACCCTGAACACCGCCAGAGATGGAGGACCTCCATCGCCAGCGGCGTAACGGGCCGTAAGCAAGTCACACCCCGGCCAACATCCTTGTAAACTTTCCGTGTCCCCTTTCAATCCTATCGATATCTTTCCTGCCGGTAGGCAATGTGAACTGCCCACGATACTCCAAATTTGGCCTCACCGACGCCTTATACAACGCCAGCAATTAGTTCAAACGACTCAAAAGTTTCACTATGTTAACTTATACAACTTCCAAACCCCACACCTGTATTTAGATCTAGTTTCCTTGTTCTTTAAACCTTTCCATCGGCTTCTATCACGCCTGTTGTTGTCTCCTGCTTTCTGGTTGAAGATCCTAGTCGGGCGGTCTTTCATTGATTCTGTTACGGTTGTTGTCCACCTGTTAGTCTGCTGGGGTCATCTACCGGACCCGGTGCTCCCGGTGGGCGCGGCCTCCCGTACATCGGTGAGACCGGGCGCGGATTGGGAGACCGCTTCGCCCGAGCACCTTCCCTCCGTCCGCCACCAAGAGCGGGAACTCTCGGTGGCCGCCCGCTTCAACTCAATGTTGGAAACCCAAAGCGACACACACACAACGCTGGAGGAAATCAGCGGGCCAGGCAGCGCCCATGGTGAAGGGTCACCGCCCGAAACGTCATCTGTTTTCTCTCCTCCACAGAGGCTGCCTGGCCCGCTGAGTTCTTCCAGCATTTCATGTGCATCACCTTATATACTGTCTGGGTAGCCTCCAACGTGAAGGCATGAGCATCGATTTCTCGAACTTCCGGTAATTATCTCCACTCCCCCGCCCCCCAGACACACTCCTCCCCTTCACCGTTCCCCATTTCCCTTTCCCTCTCTCACCTCATCTCCCTACCTGCCCAGCACCTCCCTCTGATGCCTCTCCCCACGTCTCAACCTCTCCCTCATTGTTGCAAAATGAGCTGGTTGTGGATTACAGGAGGAACGGTGACTTACGTGTATAGGGCATACGGTATAGCAGCAAATTAGGCCATTCGGCCCATCAGGCCTGCTCCGCCATTTCATCAGAGCTGATCCATTTTCCCTCTCAGCCCCCAGTATCCTGCCTTCTCCCCGTATCCCTTCCTGCCCCGACCAATCAAGAATCTATCAACCTCTGCCTTAAATACACATAAAGACTTGGCCTCCACAGCTGCCCGTGGCAAAGAATTCCACAGACTCACCACTCTCTGGCTAAAGAAATTCCTCCTCATCTCCGTTCTAAAAGGATGCCCCTCTATTCTGAGGCTGTGCCCTCTGGTCTTAGACTCCCGCACCATAGGAAACATCCTCTCCATATCCACTCTACCAAGGCCTATCGAGGTCACCCATCATTCTTCTGAATCCCAGTGAGTGCCGGCCCAGAGGCATCAAACTCTCTTCATATGACAAGCCATTCAATCCCGGATTCATTTTTGTGAATCTCCTCTGAATCCGCTCCAGTGTCAGCTCACCCTTTCTGAGATAAGGGGCCAAAATTGTGATCGGGCAAGGCAGGGAGAGTTCTTCTTCCTTCTCCCGTCCGCGTGAGATGTGGGACATCTGAGAAACTTTGAACTTTACTGCGCTCACGGACTGTCCTTCATCAAGTTATGGTATTGTCGCACTGTTTGTAACTATATGTGGTTTTGTCAGTTTTTTCAGTCTTGGTCTTGTCCTGTGCTTTGTGATATCACACCGGAGGAAATAATGTATCATTTCTTAATGCATGCATTACTAAAAGACAATAAAAGAGGACTGCGTGTCTTCATAATCTAAAATCTGCTCACAACACTCCAAGTGAGGCCTCACCACTGCTTTATAAAGCCTCACCGTTACAGCCTTGCTTTTATATTCTATTCCTCTCGAAATGAACGCTGACTTTGGGTTTGCCTTCCTCACCACAGACTCAACCTGCAAATCAACCTTTGGAAAATTATATATTTATAAGTACTGTGTTCTTTATTTCATTGTGGGTTTTTTTTGTGCTGTATCGGATCCGGAATAACCATTACTTATTTCTCCTTTACACTCGTGTACGGGAAATGACATTAAACGATCTTGAATCTTGAATGAGCTGCTCATCCCCCTCCCACACCTGCCCCCACGATACGGAGAGACACCACCAAGCAGACGCCGAAATTTGATGACGATTAATTTATTTTAATGAGATTATGATTAATAATGATCGGCAGATTACAGATATGGAAATGAAATTATGATCAGTAGATGCCGCGTCCCACTGCACTCGGTGGCACTCGCTCGCCTCCTAGAGGCCGACGTTGCAGTCGCCTTTCCGCTAACCTCCCAACGCGCCGTCTCCGGCCGTGGATCCACACTTCGCGTTACAACGCCGAAACACGTCCATCCCCGTCCTGTTTCCAACGGAGAAAGAGAGAGGTGATTAGAGACACGAGTCAGTTGGAACTGGGAACATTCAGATCCGCCTTTCACAGTGTGATCCAGGCTGGAAAATTCCCGCTTCACTTCCCCCGGTCACTTTAGGTAATTGTCACATCGGAGTTCGGGTAACTTCAGCGTTTCCACCCGGTAATCACAAAACAGGGAGTCGTGAGCAGGCAGAAGCGGTTAGAGTGAAACTCCCTCTACACCGTCCCATCACACACTCCTGAGGTCAGACACAGAGTGAAACTCCCTCTACACCGTCCCATCACACACTCCTGAGGTCAGACACAGAGTGAAGCTCCCTCCACACCGTCCCATCACACACTCCTGAGGTCAGACACAGAGTGAAGCTCCCTCCACACCGTCCCATCACACACTCCCAGGGTCAGACACAGAGTGAAACTCCCTCTTCACCGACCCATCACACACACCCGGGGTCAGACACAGAGTGAAGCTCCCTCCACACCGTCCCATCACACACACCCGGGGTCAGACACAGAGTGAAGCTCCCTCCACACCGTCCCATCACACACTCCCGGGGTCAGACACAGAGTGAAGCTCCCTCCACACCGTCCCATCACACACGCCCGGGGCCAGGGCAGTTGCGGCTACGGACATCACCTCGAAGTCCCAGCAGTAACCTGGACAGTCCGCTGTGGACAGGGGACAATGCCCGATGCTCCTGGAATTCTGGATCCTCACGGCTCTCTCCCGGTGCGGAGAATTTCCCTCAGCCGTTTGCACCCGAGTTGAATCCTTGCTGAGCCGCCGCATTTAAGAAGTGGCACCCACCTCCCCCCCCATTTCTGTGGCGCCTTCAACCAGCCGAGGTTGGCCTGGGTCCCGCTGTCACCACTGTAGAAATTTCATTTTGTTACCGCCCCACCCCTCTTCCCCTATCACTGCCCCTCCGTCTTCACTCTCCCTCCCCCGTTGCAGCTCTCCCTCAGTGCCAGCAGCCTAGAACTTGAGCTCAGATCTCAGAGGAGGTGGACTGGACCGCGCGACTGTGAAGAGACTGGCGCTCGGAGACACGGTCCCCTGGATCTGTCCGTCCACACAAGAGATTCTTCACTCACCGGGTCGCCCCCCAGTTGTCGTCGGGGGTGGATTTTCTTCGGAGCAACCACATGGTGTGTAAAATTTGGCAAGACTTTATGTCGAACATCTGTCCAGTCCACACCGTGACACTCCCCCGGACCGACGCTGGGCACAGAGAGGATTTCAAATTAATGTCGGAACTGTGACTCTAACAGCTCAGGAGCGGTTCTCCTCACCGCCCCTCCCACTGCGCGGCGCTCCCTCCTTACCCCTTTCAAAGCTTGGCGCTCTCCCACCGTGCGGGGCTCCCTCCTCGGCGCCCCTCCCACTGCGCGGCGCTCCCTTCTTACCTCTTTCAAAGTTTGGCGCTGCTGCCTCACCTCCCACTTCCCACCTCCCACGGCGCGGCGCTCCCTCCTCAGCCCCCTCAAAGTTTGGCGCTCTCTCTTCACCGTCTCTCCCACCGTGTGGCGCTCCCTCCTCGGCGCCCTTCCCACAGCGTGGCGCTGCCTCCTCACCTCCCACCTCCCACGGCGTGGCGCTCCCTCCTCACTCCCTCCAAGTTTGGCGCTCCCTCCTCACCGCCTGTCCCACGGCGCGGCAGTCAATCCACGCCGCCCATCCCGCTCTGCGGCGCTCCCTCAGTCCTGCCCATCCCAGGGGGAAAGCTCGCCGGAGCGAGGGAACCACAGAGACCGGGAGCTCGGGCAGGGTACCTACGGAATTACGAGTGGCAAACGTCAGGAGCTACCTGTGGTCCACTTTACCACAAACCCGAAGGTCGGCTTGTCGAAATTCAGCTGGTACCCGATCAAATCCCCTTCAGCCTGCTCCCCAGTGCTGGACACCTTTGACTTGTAGGTGCCTCGCAGGGTCCCGTCCTGATTCATCTTGATATCCGCCGTCGACCCGAGCTGGTTGGTCCAGCAACCGGCCAGATTCGGGGCCTGAAACCAAGCGTCGAATGTCACCCGCCCGTCGCCAGCATCTCCGCAGCGCCCGCCCCCTCCCCCTCTGGAAGCCTCGTAGGTTGGACGGCGGGCTAACCTTAAGGTCGCAACCGATCGCCTATGTTCTCAGGGTTGGGGGTGAACTTTAACGATGGCTGGTACTCCCTAACCCCGGGGGTCACCGGGCAGTGACGGGGAGCAGGAACCCAAACTTGTTACCCCTCTCTCTCCAACCTCGGGGTCACTGGGCAGTGACAGGGAGCAGGACCTCTAGCTCGTTACCCCTCTCTCTCTGACCCAGGGGTGACCGGTCAGTGACGGGGAGCAGGAACCCTGACTGATTCGCCCTCACTTTCTAACGCAGTCGATTCCTGCAGAGATCCCCCCGCCCGTGCACCGACTTACCGGCCTGGTGCGAGTGGCACCGACCGCGACCAGCGCCAGCAGGAGGGCCAGGCAGAGCAGTGGGTCCTGCATGGCGTGTCAGCTCCGGTCTGAGGCGGGTGCTGACTGGTCAGGGCGCATTTTAAGAGCCAGGGGTCATGTTGCAACGTGGTGATGAAACCGCCTGGCGGTGAGGTCAGCTGGGGAAGTTGGAAGAATCGTAAACACGCCGGGAGAATGTCTCAACGTGAACGCTGATCGGATCACGGCTTGCTTCCCGAAACTGAGCGGCGGGGGCGCCCAGAGTGTGAGGGCAAAAGTGAGGTGCTGAGTCAGTGGGGGTGGAGGTCGGAAACGGGAAGAAAGCAATCTCTCTCTCGGGGCTATTGCTCAATGGAGATCACAACGGGATGCAGATTTTGGAAAGATGCAGAACATTTCATAAATTCAGACCCAGAGCCATCAAACATTCCTCGTATGATAACCCTTTCATTCCTGGAATCATCCTTGTGAACCTCCTCTTGACCCTCCCCAACGCCAGCACATCTTTTCTAAGACGAGGAGCCCCAAAACTGTTCGCAATACTCAAGGTGAGGCCTCACCAGTGCCTTATAAAGCCTCAGCATCACATCCCTGCTCTTGTATTCTAGACCTCTTGAAATGAATTGTAACATGGCATTTGCCTTCCATTGAAACGTAGAAAACCTACAGCACAATACAGGCCCTTCGGCTCACAACGTTGTACCGAACATGTCCCTACCTTAGAAATTACTAGGCTTACCTATAGCCCTCTATTTTTCTAAGCTCCATGTACCTATCCAAAAGTCTCCTAAAAGACCCTATCGTATCCTCCTCCACCACCGTTGCCGGCAGCCCATTCCACGCACTCACCACTCTCTGCGTAAAAAAAACACACCCCTGACATCTCCTCTGTACCTACTCCCCAGCACCTTAAACCTGTGACAACCATTTCAGCCCTGGGAAAAAGCCTTTGACTATCCACACGATCAATGCCTCTCATCATCTCATACATCTCTATCAGGTCACCTCTCATCCTCACCACCGACTCTACCTGCAAGTTAACCTTCAGGGTGTTCTGCACAAGGACTCACAAGTCCCTTTGCATCTCAGATTTTTGGACTTTCTCCCCGTTTAGAAAACAGTCTGCACATTTATTTCTACTACCAAAGTGCATGACCATGCATTTTTCAACATTGTATTTCATTTGCCACTTTCTTGCTCATTCTCCTAATCTGTCTAAACCCTTCTGCATCCTATCTGTTTCCTCAACACTACCTGCCCCTTCTTCGTATCATCTGCAAACTTGGCAACAAAGCCACCTATTCCATTATCTAAAACAACACATTTAAGTATGTGCACAGAACTATACCTACTTTGATGAAGCCATGCATAGTTAGAGGTATTTTTGCCTAATAACTTCACAGTTGTCTCTCCACCACTCCCACCCCAATTAAATTATTTCCCATACCATATGCTCCTATCCCAGTCCAAGGCCAGGGAGTCTCCTAAAATGCTCTCCCACTGAGATATCTAACACCTAACCTAACCTTCACCCCATCAGTATTGTGTGCAGTTTTGGTCCCCTAATCTGAGGAAAGACATCCTTGTCATAGAGGGGGTACAAAGAAGGTTCACCAGATTGATTCCTGGGATGGCAGGACTTTCATATGATGAAAGACTGCATCGACTAGGCTTATATTAGTTGGAATTTAGAAGATTGAGGGGGGATCTTATTGAAACGTATAAAATCCCAAAGGGATTGGACAGGCTAGATGCAGGAAGATTGTTCCCGATGTTGGGGAAGTCCAGAACGAGGGGTCACAGTTTGAGGATAAAGGGGAAGCCTTTTAGGACCGAGATGAGGAAAAACTTCTTCACACAGAGAGTGGTGAATATGTGGAATTCTCTGCCACAGGAAACAGTTGAGGCCAGTTCATTGGCTGTATTTAAGAGGGAGTTAGATATGGCCCTTGTGGCTAAAGGGATCAGGAGGTATGGAGAGAAGGCAGGTACAGGGTTCTGAGTTGGATGATCAGCCATGATCATACTGAATGGCGGAGCAGGCTCGAAGGTCCGAATGGCCTACTCCTGCACCTATTTTCTATGTTTCTATATTTCACCACCCCACCAGGGAATAGGGTTCCTCCTGCCACCCCGCCAGCCTCCGCGTGTTATACCTGCCCCTGGACCTCCTCCCTCGCAACCATTCTGTCCTTCCAGGTGAGGCGACACTTCACCTGTGAGTCTGTTGGGGTCGCCTGCGCAATGGGGTCCGTGTTTCACAGCCACACAGCAGGGGAGTCAGGAAAGCTGCCCTGGGTCTTCAGCCGGATGTCAAGTTCTCCCCACACGCGTGTCCATGGCCCGCCCAAAGGTGCCCAGCTCTTGCAAGTCTGCTTCAGACCTCTCGATCTAGACTGCGGGAGGAGGTGAGGCAGTTGAGGGCGTCAACGCTGTTGAGCTGTGTGCCTTCAGTCTCCGGCAGGGTTGGTATGGGGTGCGGGCTGGAGTGGATCTTCTGTCCCCTGCAGGCTGATGTGACGGTCAGGCCGAGTTTTCCTGCGGCCGCAGCGAGCTCCTGCAGGCGCCCTTCGCTTGCGCGCTGCAAGGGGCGCATTCAACCTGCAAAGGGGAGGTCACGGACTGTTGCTTCCAGCACTTTGATCTTGGCCTTGAGGCGTCGCAGATCAAAGAAGCGTCCATCAGCCCTGCAGTGTATTGTTATTCCCGCAGCAAGAGCGTGGGAGAGCAACGAACAGCACCGCGGCTGGACGGCGTTGGTGTGAGGACACAGCCCTGCTGGGTACCATGAAGAGGTCAGAAGTTCGATGACCCTGGTCATCATGCCATGGTGGGATGACCTGACCAAACTGACCAGCCTTTTGGGGAGGGGCGGGGTGCAGCCTAACTTGGTAAGGGCCTGTGCGACTGACGGTATCAAATGCCTTCGTGAGGTCCGCAAAGAGGATGCGGAGATTCCGGTTCTGTTCCCGGCACCTCTCCCGGATCTGCCTGGCAGCAAAGATCCTGGCCACGGTCCCTCTGTTAGATCTGAAGCCACACTGGCTCTCTGAGACAACGCCAACAAGGAGGTCAGAGGTAAACCTGTTCAGTATGATACGGCCCATGATCTTCCCGGTTATGCCCAGGAGAGATATGCCTCTGGGGTTGTCACAAAATGACCCGTCCCCCTTGTTCTTGTACAGACGCATCCCTAAAATCCTGTGGTACACAGGCTTTCTCCCAGAACTGCTGCAGGAGCTCGGTCAGCCTCTGAAGAAGGGGTTCGCCACCCTCCTTGAAGACGTGTGGTGGGATCCCACCCGGGCCAGGGGCCCTACCTGGCTGCCGCCGGTTGACTTGCCTTCCTAGCTTCTACCAGTGTGGGGGGACCATCAAGGGCCTCTGAGCCTGGGCACTGGGGCATATCTGCTACGGCCCGGTCGTCTGTCTGGGATGGACAGTTCAGCAGCTGGTTGAAATGGTCTGCCCGGCGTTGGACAATGTCGCCTTTGTCAGTGAGGAGCGCTCCATCCAAGACTGGTGCCTTCAGACCCAGTGGCCACACATTTTAATTCCACATCCCATTCCCATTCTGACATGTCTATCCACGGCCTCCTCTACTGTAAAGGTGAAGCCACACTCAGGTTGGAGGAACAACACCTTATATTCCGTCTGGGTAGCCTCCAACCTGATGGCATGAACATTGACTTCTCTAATTTCCGCTAATGCCCCACCTCCCCCTCGTACCCCACACGTTATTTATTTATATACACACATTATTTCTCTCTCTCTCCTTTTTCTCCCTCTGTCCCTCTGACTATACCCCTTGCCCATCTTCTGGTTCCCCCCCTCCCCCTTTTCTTTCTCCCCGGACCTCCTGTCCCATTATCTTCTCATATCCCTTTTGCCAATCACCTGTCCAGCTCTTGGCTCCATCCCTCCCCCTCCTGTCTTCTCCTATCATTTCGGATCTCCCCCTCCCCCTCCCACTTTCAAATCTCTTACTCACTCTTCCTTCAGTTAGTCCTGACGAAGGGTCTCGGCCCAAAACGTCGACTGTACCTCTTCCTAGAGATGCTGCCTGGCCTGCTGCGTCCACCAGCAACTTTGATGTGTGTGGTTTGAAAAAGAAGTTATTTGCGTTGCTCTGGTCAGCGTAGTGCCACCACCGACCTTTCACCTTCCGCAGCTCAGCCTGGACCTCACCACAGGGGTGCCGCAGGCGGTCGTGTTTGGAGGTTGAATGCTCGTCACTGAACAGCTTGCAAAGGCCTCTTGCTTCTGCCTGAGAAGGGTGATGATCGAACCAGTCCCGATGCTTCCCCTTGGGGCGCCCGAGAACGGCACCTGCAGCACTTTACAGGGTGTCTCTGAAGGCAGCCCGTGCTGTTCCTGGGCCTGCTTCCTCAGGCAGTTGCTCAAGGTTGTTCCTCCAGTTCGCCGATCGGCCCTTCTTTTGATGCCGGGGTCAGCGAGCCGTTGGACGTTCAGCTTCTGCTCAGCGCCAGCCCGCTGCGGCCGGTCTGAGATGTCTCTCTCAGCAGCAGTCTGCACCCCTCATCGCTCTGGTGGTGGTCACGTCCCTGATGTCCCGGCACCTTGTGATCGTGCTATCAATCGGGGGCCAGTTCTTGGAGCGCGGGCGCATCCAGGTTGCCCTGTGGATGTGTTGGAAGCTGAAACAGGGTGTCGGTGAGTGACGGCCCATTTTCTGCGCAGAAGGTGCCTCTTTTCCAATGGCTTGCTTGCCAATGACTTCCGGCCAAGACTGGTGGCTACTGCCAACTCGGGCATTAAAGTCGTCAAAAAAGGCAGGATCTTCTCGTCTTTAGGGACAGAGCGCAGTAGCTCAGGTCAAGTCAAGTCACTTTTTATTGTCATTTCAACCACAACTGCTGGTACAGAACATAGTAAAAATGAGACATCTTTTTCCAGGACCATGGTGCTACATGAAACAATACAAAAACTACACTCAACTACGTAAAACAACACAAAACTACACTAGACTACAGACCTATCCAGGACTGCATAAAGTGCACAAAACAGTGCAGGCATTACAATAAATAATAAACAAGACAATAGGCACAGTAGAGGGCAGTAAGCTGGTGTCAGTCCAGGCTCTGGGTATTGAGAAGTCTGATGGCTTAGGGGAAGAAACTGTTACATAGTCTGGTCGTGAGAATCCGAATACTTTGGTGCCTTTTTCCAGATGGCAGGAGGGAGAAGAGTTTGTATGAGGGGTGCGTCAGGTCCTTCATAATGCTGTTTGCTTTACGGGTGCAGCGTGTGGTGTAAATGTCTGTAATGGCGGGAAGAGAGACCCCGATGATCTCCACAGCTGACCTCACTATCCGCTGCAGGGTCTTGCGATCCGAGACGGTACAATTTCCGAACCAGGCAGTGATGCAGCTGCTCAGGATGCTCTCAATACAACCTCTGTAGAATGTGGTGAGGATGGGGGGTGGGAGATGGACTTTTCTCAGCCTTCGCAGAAAGTAGAGACGCTGCTGGGCTTTCTTTGCTATGGAGCTGGTGTTGAGGGACCAGGTGAGATTCTCCACCAGGTGAAAACCAAGAAATTTGGTGCTCTTAACGATCTCTACGGAGGAGTCGTCGATGTTTAGTGGAGAGTGGTCGCTCCATGTCCGCTTGAAGTCAACAACCATCTCTTTTGTTGACATTCAGAGACAGGTTGTTGGCTCTGCATTCTCTCTGTATGCTGACTCATCGTTCTTGCTGACAAGACTCACCACGGTCGTGTCATCGGCGAACTCAATGATGTGGTCCGAGCTGTGTGTTGCAGCACAGTCGTGGGTCAGCAGAGTGAACAGCAGTGGACTGAGCACACAGCCCTGGGGGGCCCCCGTGCTCAGTGTGATGGTGTTGGAGATGCTGCTTCCAATCCGGACTGACTGAGGTCTCCCAGTCAGGAAGTCTAGGATCCAGTTGCAGAGGGAGGTGTTCAGGCCCAGTAGGCTCAGCTTTCCAATCAGTTTCTGAGGAATGATTGTGTTGAATGCTGAACTGAAGTCTATGAACAGCATTCGAACGTATGTGTCTTTTTTGTCCAGGTGGGTTAGGGCCAGGCGGAAGGTGATGGCAATGGCGTCATCTGTTGAACGGTTGGGACAGTACACGAACTGCAGGGGTCCAGTGAGGGGGGCAGCAGGGTCTTGATGTGCCTCATGACGAGCCTCTCGAAACACTTCATGATGATGGATGTGAGTGCAACGGGACGGTAGTCGTTGAGGCAGGACACCAAAGACTTCAGCACGGGGACGATGGTGGTGGCCTTGAAGCACATAGGAACAATGGCGCTGCTCAGGGAGATGTTGAAGATGTCAGTGAGAATCTCTGCTAGCTGGTCTGCACATCCTCTAAGCACTCTGCCAGGAATATTGTCTGGTCCAGCAGCCTTCCGTGGGTTGACCCTGCACAGGGTTCTGACATCGGCCACGGTAAGACACAGCACCTGGTCATTTGGAGGAGGGTTGGTCTTCCTCGCCGCCACGTCACTTTCCACCTCAAACCGAGCGTAGAAGTTGTTCAGCGCATCTGGGAGGGAGGCGTCACCTGCACAGTCAGGTGAGGTTGTCCTGTAGTTGGTCATTCATTGTCGCTGGGTCAAAATCGTGCAATTCCCTTCCTACCAGCACCGTGGGTGTCCCTACACCTCAGGGACTGCAGCGGTTCAAGAAGGCAGCTCATCACCCACCTTCTCAAGGGCAACTAGGGACGGGAAATAAATGCTGGCTTAGCTGACGATGCCCACATCCCATAAATGAATAAATATTTTTTTAAAAACTACGGGAAGCAAGGGCCTTTGGCGATGATCATTGTGTCCGCACTGGCCACTGGAGCAATACCAGATGATAGGAGGCGGGCAAATGTTAGTCCTTTGTTAGAGATAGTGAAAGGGGATAACCCTGTGGATTGTAGACCAAGGGAGTCTTACTTCAGTGGTGGGCAAGTTATTGGAGAGAACTCTTAGAGACAGAATAGGACACTCAAAGCTGCTGCACAGATTGACTCTGTGGTTAAGAAGGCGTATGGTGTGTTGGCCGTCATCAACCATGGGATTGAGTTTAAGAGCCGAGAAGTAATGTTGCAGCTATATCAGACCCTGGTCAGACCCCACTTGGAGTACTGTGCTCAGTTCTGGTCATCTCACTACAGGAAGGATGTGGATGCTATAGAGAGAGTGCAGAGGAGACTTACAAGGATGTTGCCTGGATTGAGGAGCATGCCTTACGAGAATAGGTTGAGTGAACTCAGCCTTCTCTCTTTGAGATGAGCGGTGACCAGAATAGAGGTGTACAAGATGATGAGAGGCATTGATCGTGTGGATAGTCAGAGGCTTTTCCCCAGGGCTGAAATTGCTAACATGAGAGGGCACAGTTTTAAGGTGCTTGGAAGCAGGTACAGAGGAGATGTCAGGGGTAAGTTTTTTTACGCAGAGTGCGGTGGGGGCCTAGAACGGGATGACGGCAATGGTGGTGGAAGGCCAGCTGGTGGCACAATGGCATCAGTGCCAGACTCCAGAGCGAAGGCTCCCGAGTTCGAATCCAAGTCAGGCCACCCCCCAAGCATGTTTCCCATCCGTGCCAGGTTGACCGTCGAGCTAGCCACTCGGCCTGGTTAAAAAAAAGGGTCGAACCAGGAACGCTCATATCGTGACCCGGTTAATCCGAAAGGAGACTAATCCTGACACCATGTGCCAGACAAGAATGGCTGATGGTCTCGTGTGACACTCAGAAAAAACGATGGTGGAGGCAGATACAACAGAGTCTTTTAAGAGACTCTTGGGTAGGTACATAGAACTTAGAGAGGTAGAGGGCTATGGGTAACCCTAGGTAATTTCTGAAGTAAGTACATGTTTGCCACAGCATTGTGGGCTGAAAGGTCCGTATTGTACTCTAGGTTTTCTATCTTTCTAGAATTTATGGGTATTTGGAGAGCATAGTCTGATTAGGGATAGTCGAGGTAACTTTGTGAGGGTTAGGTCATCTCCCATGAGCCTGACTGAATTCCCTGAGGATATGACAAAGATGAAGCAGTGGATGGTGTGTCGATTGGTTCTATTAAGACCTTTGATAAGGTTCTTCATTTTAGGCTCATTCAGGGGGTCAAGAGGCACGGGATCCAGGGAAGCTCGGCTGTGTGGATTCAGAACTGGCTTGCCCAGAGAAGGCAGAGGGTGGTAGTAGATGGAGCATCTTCTGCCTGGAGGCTGGTGGCCAGTCATATTCCACAGAGATCTGTTCTGGGACCCCTTAGAAGCATAGAACTTTTGTGATTCTGGTAGGCACTCTGTGAGCCACATGGAGAGGATATTGATGGGCTCACAGAGTGCATCACTGATTACATCAACTTCTGTGTGGACTGCAATGTCCCAACAAGAACTGTCCTTTGTTATTCAAATAACAAGCCATGGGTAACAAAGGACATTAAGGATATCCTGAACGCTAAAAAGAGGGCGTTTAGAGATGGAAATAGAGAGGAGCTGAGGGCAATACAGAGGGACCTGAAAGCCAGGATCAGGGAGGCTAAAGGCAGGTACAGGAGGAAGCTTGAGTGGAAACTCCAGCAGAACAAAATGAGAGAGGTCTGGAGTGGGATGAGGACCATCACTGGGTTCTGGCAAACTAGCAACAGAGGAGCTGAAGGCAGTGTGGACAGGGCCAATGAACTTAACCTGTTCTTTAACAGATTTGACATTGTGGCCCCTGCCCATCCCCCTCATGAGTCATCTGTTGTCGGCCCCCAGCCAACACATATTCCACTCTCCCCTCCTACCCCTCCTCACAGTCCCCCACCCTGCTCTCATGACTATACCCCTTCCCCACACAAAACCACCATGGTGGGCTTCGCAGCTGAACTGGTGAGAAGACAGCTGAAACGTCTCAACCCAAGCAAGGCTGCAGGACTGGATAGTGTCAGTACCAGGGTGCTCAAAGCCTGTGCCCCTCAGCTATGTGGAGTACCTCGCCATGTCTTCAACCTGAGCCTGAGGCTCCAGAGGGTTCCTGTACTGTGGAAGACGTTTTGCCTCGTCCCTGTGCCGAAGATGCCACGCCACAGCAGCCTCAATGACCACAGACCGGTGGCATTGACCTCCCACATCATGAAGAACCTGGAGAGACTTGTTCTGAAGATGCTCCGGCCTATGGTCAGGCCACACTTCGATCCCCTCCAGTTCACCTACCAGCCCCGACTAGAAGTTGAGGATGCTTTCCTGGTGTCATGGATTCTTGATTAACTGACTGGCAGACCACAGTATGTGTGCTTGCAACACTGTGTGTCCGACAGAGTGATCAGCAGCACTGGGGCTCCACAGGGGACTGTCTTGTCTCCCTTTCTCTTCACCGTTTACACCTCGGACTTCAACTACTGCACAGAGTCTTGTCATCTTCAGAAGTTTTCTGATGACTCTGCCATAGTTGGATGCATCAGCAAGGGAGATGAGGCTGAGTACATGGCTACGGTAGGAAACTTTGGCACATGGTGTGAGCAGAATTATCTGCAGCTTAATGTGAAAAAGACTAAGGAACTGGTGGTAGACCTGAGGAGAGCTAAGGTACTGGTGACCCCTGTTTCCATCCAGGGGGTCAGTGTGGACATGGTGGAGGATTATAAATACCTGGGGATAGCAATTGACAATAAACTGGACTGGTCAAAGAACACTGAGGCTGTCTGCAAGAAGGGTCAGAGCCGTCTCTATTTCCTGAGGAGACTGAGGTCCTTTAACATCTGCCGGATGATGCCGAGAATGTTCTATGAGTCTGTGGTGGCCAGTGCGATCATGTTTGCTGTTGTGTGCTGGGGCAGCAGGCTGAGGGTAGCAGACACCAACAGAATCAACAAACTCATTCGTAAGGCCAGTGATGTTGTGGGGATGGAACTGGACTCTCTGACGGTGGTGTCTGAAAAGAGGATGCTGTCTAAGTTGCATGCCATCTTGAACAATGTCTCCCATCCACTGCATAATGTACTGGTTGGGCACAGGAGTACATTCAGCCAGAGACTCATTCCACCGAGATGCAACACAGAGTGTCATAGGAAGTCATTCTTGCCTGTGGCCATCAAACTTTACAACTCCTCTCTTGGAGGGTCAGACACCCTGAGCCAGTAGGCTGGTCCTGGACTTACTTCCTGGCATAATTTACATATTATTATTTAACTATTTATGGTTTTATTACTATTTAATTACTTATGGTGTAACTGTAACGAAAACCAATTTCCCCAGGATCAATAAAGTATGACCATGACTATGACTATTTTCATAACTAACTTAGATGAGGAAGTGAACACAGAACATAGAAGAGGAACAGGCCATTCGGCCCACAATGTTGTACTGAACTAGCTAAAAAGCAAATGAAAAACACCCAAACACTAATCCCTCCTACCTACACCGTGTCCATATCCCTCCATCCTCCTCACACCCATGTGCCCATCCAAACGTCCCTTAAAAGCCTCCAATGTATTTGCCTCTACCAGCACACCAGGCAGTGTATTCCAGGTATCCACCACTCTCTCATAGAACATAGAAATCTACAGCACAATACAGGCCCTTCGGCCCACAATGTTGTGCCGAACATGTAACCCACTCTAGAAACTGCTTAGAATTTCCCTGCTGCACAGCCCTCTCTATTTTTCTAAGCTCCAGGTACCTATCTAAAAGTCTCTTCTAAGACCCATTGCTGGCAGTCCATTCCACGCACCCACCACTCTCTGTGTGAAAAACTTGCCTCTCACATCTCCCTTGTAACCTACTTCCAAGCACCCTAAAACTATGCCCCCTCGTGCTAGCCATTTCAGCCCTGGGGAAAAGCCTCTGACTGTCCACACGATCAATGCTTCTCACCATCTTATACACCTCTATCAGGTCACCTCTCATCCTCCGTCGCTCCAAGAAGAAAAGGCCGAGTTCACTCAACCTATTCTCGTAAGGCATGCTCCCCAATCCAGGCAACGTCCTTGTAGATCTCCTCTGCACCCTTTCTATAGTATGCATATCCTTCCTGTAGTGAGGTGACCAGAACTGAGCACAGTACTCCAAACGGGGTCTAACCAGGGTCCTATATAGCTGTAACATTACCTCTCGGCTCTTGAACTCAGTCCCACGGTTGATGAGGGCCAACACACCATACGCCTTCTCAACCACACTGTCAACCTGCGCAGCAGCTTTGAGTGTCCTATGGACACCGACCCCAAGATCTCCACACTGCCAAGAGTCTTACCATTAATATTATATTCTGTCTTCAAATTTGACCTATTGAAATGAAACACTTCACACTTATCTGGGTTGAATTGCATCTGCCACTCCTCTGAATAAAAAAACTTACCTCTCACATTCCCCCTTCACCTGCAATGCATGCCCTCTGGTATTAGACATTTCTACCCAGGGATACAGATACTCCCTGTCCACTCTATCTATGCCTCTCATAATCTCATAAACCTCTATCAGATCTCCCATCAACCTCTGGCGTTCCTGAGAAGACAACCCAAGTTTGTCCAGCCTCTCAGTACAGCTCATGCTCTCTAAATTAGGCAATATCCTGGCCAACCTCTTCTGCACCCTCTCCAAAGCCTCAACATCCTTCCTAAAGTGGGGCAAACAGAACTGGATGCAATACTCCGGATGTGGCTTAATCAGTTTTATAAAGTTGCAACATAACCTCTCGAATTTTCAGCTCAATGTCTCCACTAACAAAAACAAGCATTTCATAAGCCTTCTTAAGGAAGGGTGGGTTAACAATTCTGTCGGTGACACCAAGGTTTGTGGTACCGTGGATGGCGTAGAAGGTGGTCGAGGGTCATGATGGGATTTTGATGGGATGCAGAGGTGGGCTGAGAAGTGGCAGATAGAGTTCAACCCCAGACAGTGCGAAGCGGTTCACTTTGGAAAGGCCGCATCGGATGTAGATTACGGGGTTAATGGCAACATTCCAGACGGTGGAAGAACAAAGGGATCGTCAGCCCTCACTGTTGCCAGGGTGGTTAAGAAGGTGTACGGTGTTGGCCTTCATTAGTTTGGGGATTAAGTTCAAGAGTCACATGGTAGTGGGGCTCACTCTCTCTAACCCAGGGGTGACCGGTCAGTGATGGGGAGCAGGAACCCTGACTGAATCCCCCTCTCTCTCTGACCCAGGGGTGACCGGTCAGTGACGGGGAGCAGGAACCCTGACTGATTCCCCCTCTCTCTCTGACCCAGGGGTGACCGGTCAGTGACGGGGAACAGGAACCCTGACTGATTCCCCCTCTCTCTCTGACCCAGGGGTGACCGGTCAGTGACGGGGAACAGGAACCCTGACTGATTCCCCCTCTCTCTCTGACCCAGGGGTGACCGGTCAGTGACGGGGAACAGGAACCCTGACTGATTCCCTCCCTCTGACCCAGGGGTGACCAGTCAGTGATGGGGAGCAGGGTTACCGCAGCGAGTCGAGATTTATTTCCCATACACCAGTCTTGGTGTCAACAGGAGGGACCAGCCAGAGAACCTGGCCCTGCATGGTGTCACGTCTGGCCTTGGGATGGAAAATATAGCTCCTATAAAGGGGATTCTCCTTGGTCTGATTTTGAGAAACAGAGTGCATGTCGTAATCCTGGAATCATGATGCAACCACTTGGAAGGACCGGGAAAGAGTAAAAACAAAACAGAGATGGTTGAGATGATTCACGGATCAACACAGAACTACAGGCCCTTCTGCCCAATCAATCCATGCCAGCCACGGTGCCCTCCCAGTTGGTCCCAATTTCCCATGTTCGACCCATATCCCTATCAAAGTAATGGCCTTCTCACATGATAGTATTGTACCTGCACCAATGGCAGCTTGTTCCATATTCTACCCACCCTCTGCGTGAGAAGAATTGCCCCTCGGGGTCTCTTTTAACTCTTTTCGCTCTCGCCCTAAATCTATGCCCTCTAGTTTTGCACTCCCTACCCTGGCGGTGGGGTGCGGGGGGAGAGGAAGCTGTCACCGTACACTTTAAATATGCCTCTCATTGTTTAAATCATTTCAGTAAAGTCACTGTTCATTCTTCTGCATTCCAAATAAAGACCTCGCCTGGCCCTGTAACTCACTGTCTGGATCTGGAGACTAGAAGCCATAGGAACAGAATTATGCTATTTGGCCCATCGACTCGTGTCGAACAAGCCTGATAGAGTTCTTTGAGGAGGTGACCAGGCATATAGATGAGGGTAGTGCAGTGGATGTGATCTATATGGATTTTGGTAAGGCATTCAACAAGGTTCCACACAGTAGGCTTATTCAGAAAGTCAGAAGGCATGGGATCCAGGGAAGTTTGGCCAGGTGGATTCAGAATTGGCTTGCTTGCAGAAGGCAGAGGGTGGTGGTGGAGGGAATACATTCAGATTGGAGGATTGTGACTAGTGGTGTCCCACAAGGATCTGTTCTGGGACCTCTACTTTTCGTGATTTTTATTAACGACCTGGATGTGGGGGTAGAAGGGTGGGTTGGCAAGCTTGCAGATGACACAAAGGTTGGTGGTGGTGTCGATAGTGTAGAGGATTGTCGAAGATTGCAGAGAGACATTGATAGGATGCAGAAGTGGGCTGAGAAGTGGCAGATGGAGTTCAACCCGGAGAAGTGTGAGGTGGTACACTTTGGAAGGACAAACTCCAAGGCAGAGTACAAAGTAAATGGCAGGATACTTGGTAGTGTGGAGGAGCAGAGAGATCTGGGGGTACATGTCCACAGATCCCTGAAAGTTGCCTCACAGGTAGATAGAGTAGTTAAGAAAGCTTATGGGGTGTTAGCTTTCATAAGTCGAGGGATAGAGTTTAAGAGTCGCGATGTAATGATGCAGCTCTATAAAACTCTGGTTAGGCCACACTTGGAGTACTGTGTCCATTTCTGGTCGCCTCACTATAGGAAGGATCTGGAAGCATTGGAAAGGGTACAGAGGAGATTTACCAGGATGCTGCCTGGTTTAGAGAGTGTGCATTATGATCAAAGATTAAGAGAGCTAGGGCTTTACTCTTTGGAGAGAAGGAGGATGAGAGGAGTCATGATAGAGGTGTACAAGATAGTAAGAAGAATAGATAGAGTGGATAGCCAGCATCTCTTCCCCAGGGCACCACTGCACAATACAAGAGGACATGGCTTTAAGGTAAGTGGTGGGAAGTTCAAGGGGGAATATTAGAGGAAGATTTTTTACTCAGAGAGTGGTTGGTGCGTAGAATGCACTGCCTGAGTCAGTGGTGGAGGCAGATACACTAGTGAAGTTTAAGAGACTAGACAGGTAGATGGAGGAATATAAGGTGGGGGGTTATATGGGAGGCAGGGTTTGAGGGTCAGCATAACATTGTAGGCCAAAGGGCCTGTACTATGACTCCGCTATTCCATCATTTGTTACCCCTCTCAACCTTATTCTCCTGCCTTCTCCCCCTAACCTTTGATGCTCTGGTCAACCAAGAACCTACCAACCTCTGCTTTAATGGCTTGACCTTCACAGCCGTCTGTGTCAATGAATTCCCACAGGTTGACCGCCCTCCGGATAAAGAAATTCCTCCTTATCTCTGGTCTAAAGGAACGTTCGGTTCATAGGCTCTACCCTCTGACCCTAGACTTCCTTCACAGCACCAAACATCTTCTCGATCTTGGCCATGCAATATTCTATAGGTTCCAGTGAGATCTCCCCCTCAGTCTTATAAACTGTAGCGAGCACGGGCCCAGGGCCATCAAGCGCTCCTCATACATTAACCCTTTCATTCTCATGACCCTCCTCTGGATCTCTCCAATGCCAGCACATCTTTTCTTAGATATGCCTCCCAATACTCCAAGGGAGGCCTCACTAGTGCATTATAAAGCCTCAACATTACATCCTTGCTTTTGTATTCTAGTCTTCTCCAAATGAATGCTAACGTTGCATTCATTCCTCACCCGACTCAACCTCCAAGTTATCCTCCACAAGGACTCCCAAGTCCCTTTGCACCCCTGATGTCTGAATGTTCTCCCCGTCTAAAAGATAGTCTATGCCTATTCCATCTGCCACTTCTGTGCCCATTCTTCAGTAAGACCTTCTGCAGACTCCGTTACCTCAACACTATCTGCTCCACCTACCTGTTTGCCACAAAGCTGTCAATCTTTGATAGAGATATGGATGATAGAAAAACGTTGGGAAGAGTTAGATTAACCTGAGAGTAGGTTAAAAGGTCAGCACGTTATGGGCCGAAGGGCCTGTACCATGAAGAACTGTTCTGTAACCCGACAACCTGACCTGCACAGCACATAGGTGCAAACACAAGGAAGGATAACAAGCATCTTTATTAGGAGGGTAAGGAGGGTCTGTACAGCACTGAACACTGCATTTGTACGGAAACACTCTTCAAAGCACCCTGCGTTGTCGGTGGGAAGACTTCGCTGAGCTCCCAGCTCAGGAGTTCAGACCTGGCTCCGAGACACATCTCCCTGTAAACGTTCTCTTGAATTTTATTTTACAGTTGCGCGGACCAGCCACTGCTCTGAGCAGGAAGATTTTACATGGCCTGAAAACTGAGCAGCACTTTAAATGTGTTTTTTTTTCCCCCTGTAATTTGCACATCAAACAAACACAAAGTACAACCCACAACACAAGTGAACGTTGTCAGGCATTCAAAACAACTGCAGGCACAATGGCAAAAGTAAAATGTTTGGGCTAGATGGCGTTGGCGTTCAGCAGCCTGGCAGTTTATTAACAATGAGCTACTGACTTCCATTCTGTGTTTATTGTTCCAATTAGTAACAGCGTTATACAGTAACTTGAAACTGTAAGACATAGGAGCAGAATTAGGCTATTTGGCCCATCGATTCTGCTCCGCCATTTCATCACGGCTGATCCATTTCCCTCTCAGCCCCAATCTCCTTGTAACCCTTCATTCCCTAATGAAGAACCTATCAACCTCTGCCTTAAATATATCCAGTGACTTTGCCTCCACCCTGACAAAGCTCTAAAATGTTTCAAATGAAGGTTGTGGTATGGCTATTACTTTAAAAATTATGGATTGTATTAACACAATTAATTACAGGGTATTTCATAATCATATTAACAGACTTAAGAATTATATGAACGCTTAATAAAATTCCAGCTGCACAGCTGCAAAGGGTATGTGCGCGGGAGCATTTCAGTTACAGCGTGGCCGCGCACCACACAGCTCTGAAGGTGCAGCTCTCCCTGCTGTTCCAATGGTCGACATTCCACCAGGTCTGACTCATTGACGCTGCACTGCCCGGTTGCCGTCACTTGGGCACTTCCAAGCACATCCGTACCACATGATCTCTCTCTGCGTGTCGGACGTGCACCTCGATCCTCGACTCTGGCCCGAGCATCACGGCTTCACCGCCTTAACCCGGACCAGGATGACACTTTGTTGTTGGCCCGGGGGCCTGCGGCGCCTCTTCGGTCACCGTTAACATACACTGCGGTCAGGACAGCCAAGGTCGTTTTAACTCTTTAACTGCTGTAGATGGTCTCACCTTGCCGCCCGTCCCCCGGCGCACCCTGCTCGCCACCCTTCCCGTGGTCCGGTGCTCTCACCCTGCCGCACCCACCGCAGCTCCGACGCTTCCCGCGGCGCCCACTGCTCACAGACCACCCTGCAGTGCTCCCTCCTCACCGCCACCTCCCCCATAGGCACGGTGCTCCCTCCCCTATTCCGACGGCACAGCGCTCCCCCCTCACCGCCTCTCCCTTGCAGCGTTCCCTCCTCGCCAGCCCTCCCTCCGTCTATTTCTTGGCACAGCCACGGCCATTTTGTGCACAGTGAGATCCCACAATCTGTACCGATGGCACAACCAGGACTGGGGAGTGGGGGGGGGGGGCGTTCGATGGGACTCCAGGAATGTCTCCTCCCTGAGAGGTGCCAGAAGATTCACGCCCCCTCTTCCACCGGGAGACAGGCAAGCAGTTCAGGGCCAGCTGATCCCAAGATACGGTGGCCACCCCCTCCGGCACCAAGACCTAAGACCGCCTCCGAGAAGTGTACCGTCCCACGTTCTGGGCAGAGCACGGTAGGAGGGGGCAAACGTGCGACTCTCATTGGAGACGGAGCAGGTGTCTGCCCGCCAGCAAATAACAGACCACGGAACAGGGGAGGAGGTGCATTCAAACCATCACACTCTTTAATCGAGGCTCGCAAGATGTGACGCATTTCCCTGTGGGTACAAGTCAACAAAGACATGCCCTGACCTTAAAGGGCCGATCCTTGCCTGCCTCCCAGCACCCAAAGGACTTCTTGTCGCACAGCACTGCACTGGATTGGTTAATACTGCGGCCAGCACAGCCTGGCAGGGATTGGCCAATGAGGGCAGGCCTTGCTTGGCACAACTCTACTCCAGGATGAGAAGGCATGTCTCATTGGTCCCATCACAGCGTCCAATCAGATGCTCTCCTTCGGTTGACTTTGAGAAGCTAAGGTTGGAGCTGACCTGCTGAAACCAGAAGTGAATGAGCAGTGGGCGGCCGACAATAATCGGGACTGGATACAAGGGACTGCGGGTAAGAAGGTCGGTGGGGAAGAGGCGTTCTTCAAGGCTCACAGAGCAAGCCAATCCTGATGGGTTGGAGAAAGTGCTTGAAGATTAGAGCAAGGGGATTTTGGGATGAGGGAAGGGGGTGCAGGCTCCATCGGGGGGGGGGGGGAGGAGGTCAACTTCAGATGTCCGGGGTCAGGATCTTGTTCTGAAAGTCTCTGGTTGATGGTCACAGGTCTGACCCCGTGGCCGATGGGGGTGAGAGGTCAGAGGTTGGCGGTGGGCGCCTCCTTGGGCTTCTTCCGATCAGGCCCCGCGACTGGCCGGTCGCGCTCCTCCCACAGGGTAACGCCGTCACAGGCGCAGATCCTCTTTGGGTTCTGGAACAGTCCGGCGGAGCGCGCGATGATGCCGCACACCAAACTACACATGAAGGGGTGGAAGAACAAGGGGCAGAATTAGCTAAGAGAAGGGAACAATACGGCTCAGACACAGAGTGACGCTCCCATTACACACTCCCAGGGTCAGACACAGAGTGAAACTCCCTCCACACCGTCTCATCACTCACTCCCGGGGTCAGACACAGAGTGAAGCTCCCTCCACACTGTCCCGTCACACACTCCCCCAGGGTCAGACACAGAGTGAACACTCTCTACTATCCCATCACACACTCCCGGGGTCAGACACAGAGTGAAGCTCCCTCCACACCGTCCCATCACACACTCCCGGGGTCAGACACAGAGTGAAGCTCCCTCCACACCGTCCCATCACACACTCCCGGGGTCAGACACAGAGTGAAACTCCCTCTACACTGTCCCATCACACACTCCCGGGGTCAGACACAGAGTGAAGCTCCCTCCACATCGTCCCATCACACACTCCCAGGGTCAGACACAGAGAGGAGCTGTGCTGACTGAGCTGGGAGAAATCGAGGCAAAACTACTGGATAAAGTTCGTGGAATACTTTGGAGGTGGCTCTAAAAGTCTCTTGGACAACCGAGTGAGTGACGGCGCTGGTGTGGAAACTCGGTGTGCAGTTTTACTGCCGGTTTGGGCTGGGTTTGTTGGCGGCTGCTAACTGCGTAGCTCCCAGCTGCGGCCGCTGGCAACTCGCCAGGAAGCCGTTTCGCTCCAAAACCGGAGGCAAACGCCGTCGTTCCCCCCCATTGACAGCGGGGCAACGTTCCTCCTCCATTGTTTTCCTGATTTTCGTCCGGTGTTGGTGCCGGAGCATCTGGAAGGACGTTTCGGCCTCTCCCGGCCTGGGTCTCTGCAAGTCCGACGGAGCCTTTCCTGACGTCGAGCCAGCGAGGAACTGTCGACTGCAAACTTTCCCGGCCAGTTATTCGACTCGTTCCAGGACTTCTAACCGGCACCACTGTAGGATTCTCGGACTGGAAAGAGCGCCAGCATGCCAGACCGGTCTCCAGGGAGTCGCGGGCCTTCGGGGAGTTACGCAAGGGCGGCTGCCTCCCCGGCCTCGGACAACACCCTTTTTCGGTCGGTGAAGGTGGAACGTGGGGTGCAATGTATTTTGCGCCCTGGAATGACACTAGAAAAGTGTACGGAGGCAATGGAGGACCTTGTTGGGAAAGGTGGTATTCTGGCCACCGAGAAGGAGTTCGGAAAGGCGGTGTTTTATCTGGCGAATGAAGAGCTAGTGCACCGGGCCCTAAGCAGGGGAGTCATGGTAGACAACATCTTTTTACCTATGGAGCTGGTGATGGCCCCCACACAACGTATCGTGCTTGGGCATGTTAAGCCTTTCATTCCAAATGAGGACTTGCTACCCCCACTGGCCCGTTTAGGGCAAGTAAGGTCGGAGATCACTGCCATCCGACACAAATTTAAGAGACGCACCCTCCGCACCGTAATCTCTTTCCGGCGTCAGGTATTCATGCAGCTGGAAAGGGAGGACGACGTTGAGGGCCGGTTTACTGTCCGGCACGAGGGAGTGGATTATCAGGTGTACTGGAGCTCCGAGCGCCCGCGGTGCCATGCGTGCAGGGGGGTGGGGCACTTTCGGAGGGACTGTCCTGCCGCCTGGAACCCGAGGGAGCCCATTTCGGGCACCAGTGCCCCAGCTACCTCTGCCCCTGATCCTACTCCTGCGCGTGCGTCTGCGCCTGCATCTAACCCTGCCCCCGCCCGTGATCCTGCCCCAGCCCCTCACCCTGCCCCTGCCCCTACCCCTACCCCTACTCCTACGGTTGGGTCGGTCCCTGCTCCTCTCCCTGTGGTTCAGGTGGGGGACGGGGTGGAGTCTGTGCGGAGTAAGAAGGCAAAGGGGAAATCCAAACACAGTAAGAAGCGGGCCTTTGAGGCTGCAAAGCTCACGCCCATTTCGCCTGAAGTGGAGCGTGGGGCTCGGGGAGGTGCGCAAGCAGACGGGGCGATGGAAACAGAGAGCGCCGCCCCATCGGTGAAGCCTGCACCTGTGTGCTCCTCCGGTGTGAAGAGGAGAAGGGAACGTTCCCGCAAGAGGGCAGGGGATGTAGATGCCGGGGAGTCCCAGGAAGGGGTGGGAATCCGGGTAGGGGTTGGTTCTAAACCTGAGTCCCCAGATGTAGCCACCAGTCCTGGGGCAGATGGTGTGGTTGTGCAAAAAGCTTGTGATAGCCCTGTTTGCACAAATGAGGCAGCCCTGGAGGCCTCCACCCAGGACCTACAAGTCAGCGCCTCTCTGGAGGCCAGTGTACCGAATAATGTAAGAGGAGACGAGACAAAGCTCTCTCATTCTCAGCACCAGGCTGCTTGTGAATCCCTTGGACCAAAGGTGCCGGGTTCCCCTCTATGCCTGCCCCCTGGGGAGGGCGTTTTTCTGTGCACGTCGACCCCAGCAATTAATGACTTGCAGGGAGTCCCTGGGGATTGTCCCTCCACTGTCGCAAATGTGGATGAGGCTGATGCGACGGTGGAGCGGGCAGGTAAGAGCGGGGTGCCCGCTGCGCGGTATGGGTCACAAGTGCAGCCATCTTTTGGAACATGCGGGGAGGCCGATGGGGATTCTGTCTGCAGTGACGGGTTGGAGGGGGACTCTTTCGATAGTGAAATAATGGACATCCTCACCCCTCCTGAGAAGTCCCCATTGATACCTGTAGAGGAAATTAAGCATTTTATTCTCACCTCTGAGGGTGCCAAGCACCGGCCTCAACTAGCCTCGCTACGCTGGCCCAGCATGCCGAGGCTGGTGAGGTCCCTGCGAGTCATCCTCGGACGAAAGGGAAAGGGAAAGAGGAATGCGGTGGCGGGGAACGACAGACGGCAACTAAAATCTTTCCTAGATGACCTAGTAAGGAACATTAGAGGGAGAAGCAGCCTCGCTCCTACGGGGGATGGTGGGTCACAGGGTGTCGCTGGTACCGCTCGAGCCCGGAAGGCAAAAAGTAACCTTGCTTTGTTTCCGGACAGTGTGGTGGAGGGCGCCTCCGCTCTCACCGAAATGGGCACAGCTGCTGAGACCTAGTGTGCTCCCGCCATGAAGCTTACCATAGCTAGTCTCAATGTAAACAGCAGCAGGGGTCCTCTTCGCAGGCATAACAATCTCTCAGCCCTCAGGGATGGGTGGTATACGGTGAGTTTCCTGCAGGAAACCCATACCATCCCTGGGGACGAGTCTGCTTGGCTCCTGGAGTGGCGGGGCGGGGTCTACATGAGCCACCTCAGCTCCATTTCTAGCGGGGTGGCGATCCTGTTGGCCCCGACCTTCCAGCCAGTAATTGAAAGAGTCCAGGACGTTGTGCCCGGCCGTCTGCTCCACCTGGTTGTGCGCCTGGATGGCGTACCATTGCATTTTATCAATGTGCATGCTCCCAGGCGCGGTGTGATGAAGACGCGCCTATTCTGCCAGCTGTCCACCCTGCTGAGCTCCATCGATCCTGGGGATTGTGTCATCCTCGGGGGAGATTTCAATTGTACCCTCGAGGCGGAGGACCGTTCGGGCCTCCAACGCGACCCAGCATCGGCAAAAAAGTTAAAGGAGCTAGTCGGCTCCTTTGACTTGGTGGACAGCTGGCAGAATCTTCACCCCAACTCTAGCGCCTTCTCGAGAAGGTCTAGAGAAGGAGGTTCCAGGATAGACCGCATTTACATCTCTCGGGCCTACGTCTCCCGCGTGTCGGCGTCCTCCATGCGGCCGGTGTCGTGCTCGGATCATCACCTTGTGTGGATGGAATTTATTCCACTACACCCTCGGGTGGGATCCGGGTATTGGCATTTTAACAACCGGCTGCTGGAGGACAGCCGATTCCGGGATTCGTTCCGAGCTTTCTGGGTCTCCTGGAAGGAGAGGCGGAGAGAGTTCTGCTCCCTACGGCTATGGTGGGATGTGGGCAAAGCCCACATCCGGGTTTTATGTCGGGAGTACACTAGGGGGTCGACAAAGAGGCGGAGCTCTGAGGTTGAGCGGCTTGAGAGAGCGTTGCTTGACCTGGAGTCCCGCCTCGGTCCGACTGCTGGAGACCAACAGCTGTGGCAGGAATACCAGGAGAAGAAGGACGCACTAAGGAACCTGCAGCTCCAGCAGTCCCGAGGTGCGTACGTGAGGTCATGGATCCAAATGCTGCAGGATTTGGACCGTGGCTCACCCTTCTTCTACTCTTTGGAAAGGTGGCGGGGAGTTCAAAAGCAGCTAGTGGAGCTGCTGGCTGCCGATGGCTCCTCCATCACGGACCCTGATGGAATTAACAACGAGGTCCGTTCATTCTATCGGTCCTTATTCTCGCCTGATCCGTCAAATGCGGAGGCGTGTAATGAGGTCTGGGAGGATTTGCCGAAGGTCAGCCCAGAGGACGCAGTGCGTCTGGATGCCCCCCTGACTTGGGAGGAGCTGTCCACTGCCCTTCGGCAACTCCGGAGGGGCAAGTCCCCTGGTTTGGATGGACTGAGTGTTGAGTTTTATCAGGCTTTTTGGGATGTCCTGGGGGATGATTACAGCCTTGTCCTAGGGGAGAGCCTAGCCACCGGAGAAATGCCCCTCTCATGGCGGAGAGCTGTTGTGGTCCTACTGCCCAAGAAGGGAGACCTCCGCCTGCTAAAGAACTGGCGGCCGGTCTCCCTCTTGTGCGTGGACTACAAGATCTTCGCCCGGGCAATGGCCAACCGTCTGGGTTCGGTAATTGGACAGGTGGTCCATCCTGACCAATCTTATACAGTCCCGGGCCGCTCCATCCAGGACAATGTCCACCTAGTACGGGATCTGATCCACCTACTCCAGGAGACTGGGACCCCGGCAGCGTTTCTTTCTCTTGACCAGGAGAAGGCTTTTGACCGGGTGGACCACAGTTTCCTGGTGGGCACCCTGCAGGCTTTTGGGCTCGGACCACACTTTGTGGCCCGAGTTCGGCTCCTGTACTCTGCCGCAGAGTGCCTAGTGAAGATTAACGGATCATTGACAGGACCTATCCACTTCCGAAGAGGAGTGCGTCAAGGGTGCCCCATGTCCGGTCAACTGTATGCGATCTGTGTCGAGCCATTCCTCAGCCTTCTTCGGCGAAGGCTGACAGGTCTGGTTCTGCGCGAACCGGACATGGGTGTCGTCCTCTCGGCCTACGCCGATGACGTACTCCTCATGATGACAGACCCCTGTGACCTGCGGAGGATGCGCGAGTGCCAAGATGTTTTCTCGGCGGCATCCTCCGCCAGGATCAACTGGGCGAAATGTTCCGGACTCTTAGTAGGCCAGTGGCAGGTGGACTCCCTGCCGGAGGAGATGAGAGCTTTTGAGTGGAGCACCAGACGTCTTCTCTATCTGGGAGTCTACCTGAGTCCTTCTGGGGAGACCTGGCTGGCGAACTGGCAGGACCTGGAGACAAAGGTCATGGCCCGGCTAGGGCGCTGGTCAGGCCTTCTCAGGGTGCTTTCCTATCGAGGCAGGGTGGTGGTCATAAACCAGCTGGTGGCCTCCATGTTGTGGTACCGGATGGTCACCTTGGCCCCCCCTGCCCCTTTTGTCGCAAGAATGCAGAGGAAGCTAGTGGACTTCTTCTGGGGAAACAGGAAGCACTGGGTCTCTGCAGCGGTTCTGAGTCTCCCAGAAGGAGAGGGCAGACAGTCGCTGGTGTGTGTACGCACACGACTGGCGGCTCTCCGCCTCAGGACGCTGCAGAGATTCCTGTACGCCGAGCACCCTCCCAGGTGGCACGTGTTGGCGACTTTCTTCCTCCGGAGGGGCTGCTGTCTTGCCGAAGATATGCAGCTACCACCGGCGGGCGTTAGCCGTGCTGCTTTGCAGAGGCTGCCCGGCTTCTATCAGGACCTACTGAGAGTCTGGAACATGGTTGCCTCAGGCCGGGAATCCCCTCCTCTGGCAGAGGGCGGGGTCCTGGCCGACCCTTGCCCTGTCTCAACGGATGTCAGTGCGGCTCAGGTGTGTGGAACGACTCGGGCTGAGCTGCTCGTCGGGCCCAGGCCCCGCAGCCTTGCCCGAGAGACGAATCCACACAACTTGAGCCGTCTTTCATCAACACCCACAATCCCATTCAGGGATGCAGGCGGGAGGTATCTTTATGGGCTGCTGCTCCACACCCTCCACTTCCTAGCATTTGTCCACCGTCCCGACACGCCATGGCGGTCGGTCTTTCCACCTGGAGGTGAGGGGGGTCCCCAGTGGAAGTCCCTCTACAAGGGAGTCCTTCCCATGCACCTTGGGGATCTCGGCTGGAGGGTGCTGCATAAAGCGGTGCCCTGCAATAAGTTCTTTAGTTTGTACACGGATCTCCCAGCCGCGTGTCACTTCTGCGGGCTGGAGGAGACCGTGTACCATATGTACGTGGAGTGTGTGAGGCTGCAGCCCCTTTTCGCGTATTTGCGTGGGCTGCTTCTCGCCTTCTGGTTGCATTTCAGTCCCACCCTATTCATATATGGTCATCCAGTAAGGAGGGGGGCACAGAGGGATGAGGATGTCCTTGTCAACTTGCTCCTGGGGCTGGCGAAAATTGCCATCCATGGCTCCTGGAAAAGGGTGGCAGGAGGTTCTCCCCGGGCGGACTGCCTGGCTATGTTTAGGGGGTATGTTCCAGCCCGGGTGAACATTGAAAAGGAATACGCACAGTCCACGGCGACCGTCGAGATGTTCCGGGACCGTTGGGCTCCGCGGGGTGTAAATGCCATCATTGATGAGGATGGCAATATATTGGTTTAACATGTATTGTCTGTTTGTAGTGTAGTAAATGTGTTAGTCACTGGGTTTGTAAATATTGTATAGCACCGACATTTGTAATAAAGAATTTTGTAAAAAAAAAAAAAAGGGGTCAGAAACAGAGTGAAGCTCCCTCTACACCGTCCCATCACACACTCCCGGGGTCAGACACAGAGTGAAGCTCCCTCTACACAGTCCCATCACACACTCCCGGGGTCAGACACAGAGTGAATCTCCCTCCACACTGTCCCATCACACACGCCCGGGGTCAGACACAGAGTGATAATCTCTCTATACTGTCCCATTGCCAGGGAGAGTTCAGAGGGATGTTCGAGGACCTTGCCAGAATGGACACTGACGTTACAGAGAACTGTCTGGACTGGGGGTTGGTTTCTGAGGGACAGAGGAGAAAGAGGATGGAGGTGTACCCGATCACGAGAGGCTGGACAGGGATACGAAAAGGACCAATGAACCTAGGCAAGGATGATGATCAGCAGGGAAGGAGATTTCTAGGGGTGCGGAGGGGGATAACAGGAGGCACAAACCCCCACAGGGGTTGACAGCGGACTGAAGGGGCGTCTCCTTCAGACCATCTCTTGCGTCAGAAACATCACCAATTCTGGGAGCCCTGCCCGGATTGCTTCGAGGGCGAGGGTCGGGGAGGGGAGGTGAGGTCGGATGCTGCTCGCCACCTACCCCTCTCCAGAGTTTCCCGTGACGTGGGACAGCGGGTGTCCTCCTCGACCCAAGTCGTCCTCGCCGCTGGCCACCACCACCGAGCGCCCGATGATGTCCCAGACCTGGGGAGGGTTCAAGGAAGGGGCAGACTCAGCACGCGTGTTGAAAAACCGAGCGGCCCCCTCCACTCCCTCACCTCCCCCCACTCCCCTCAACCCCCCCCCATGCCCCACTCCCCTCATCCCTAGGGCTCATTTCACGTGGGTATCGCTTTCCTGGTGATACCTTGCTCTCCGGTGCACGGGAAGAAACAAGCCCTTTCACTGGACCTGCCCATAGCGACCAAGGTGGCTACCTGAGCTAGTCCCATTTGCCCGCGTTCGGCCCATATCCTTCTAAATCAGGGGTTCCCAACCACCATTGTCCCTGTACCAAAACAGACCAAGGTAACATGCCTGAACGACTGGCGTCCTGTCGCACTCACCTCAATAATAAGCAAATGCTTTGAGAGGCTGGTCAAGGATTACATCTGCAGCTTGCTACCACCCAAACTGGGCCCCCGACAGTTCCCCTACCGACACAACCGATCGGCAGCAGCCACTGCTCTACATACTGTCCTTACACATCTGGAGAAGAGGGATGCTTATGTGAGAATGCTGTTCTTGGGACTACAGTTCAGCATTCAACACCATAGTTCCATCCAGGCTCGATAAGAAGCTCAGAGACCTCGGCCTTGACCCTGCCTGGTGTAGCTGAATCCTGGACTTCCTGTCACATCGCCTGCAGGTGCTAAGAGTGGGCTCTCTCACCTCCACCCTCCTATGACTCTCAATACAGGAGCCCCTCAAGGCTGTGTACTGAGTCCCCTCCTTTACTCCCTGTATTCCAATGACTGTATCACCACCCACAGCTCTAATCTGCTTATTAAATTTGCCGACAACACTACATTGACTGGCCTTACATCAAACAATAACGAGGTGGCCTACAGGGAAAAAGTCATCTCCCTGACACAGTGTTGTCAAGAAAACAACCTCTCCCTCAATGTCCCAAAAACAATGGAGCTGGTTGTGGATTACAGGAGGAATGGAGACGGGCTAAAGCCTGGTTTATACTTCTGCGTTAACTGGACGCCGTAACCTACGCAAGTGGCCTACGTGCGTTGTGAGCATTTATACTTGTGCGTTGGCATATCTGCATTGCTTGGCAATTCGCGCACGTTGCGCATGCGCGCACACTTGCCCGCGCAAGACTTCGTGGTCATGGTAGTCTCAGGGTAAACAAGACGCGAGCGTCTTTTCTCGTGCGAGATGTGTCCTCCATAATTTCGGAGGTCTGTAAAGCTTTATGGAAAGCATTGCAGCCAGAGTTCCTTCCCTGCCCTTCAGTCGCCCAATGGGAAGCTATTGCAGCGTAGGAGGAAATGCGATGCTACCAAGCTGACCAATCACAGTTGTTGTGGTCTGCGTTGCCGCGACGCGCAGTTACATTTTGGGAGAGGTGCGCGTCAGGCTACGCAAGCTCTCGCGTAGAGTTCCGTGTGGGCTTTGCGTAGGGTTTGCGGCGACGCGTTGACGCAGAAGTATAAATCAGCCTTAACCCCTATTGACATCAATGCATCTGGAGTTAAGAAGGTAAACAGCTTTAAATTCCTCAGCATCCACATCACCGAGGATCTCGCGTGGTCTGTGCACACCAACGGTTGAGGAAGTTAGGTATGGGCCCCCAAATCCTAAAAAATTTCTACAGGGGCACAATTGAGAGCATCCTGACTGGCTGTATCACTGCCTGGTATGGGAACTGTACCTCCCTTAATCGCAGGATTCTGTAGAGAGTGGTGCGGACAGCCCAGTGCATCTATAGATGTGAACTTCCTACGAATCAGGACATTTACAAAGACAAGTGTGTAAAAAGGGCCCGAAGGATCATTGGGGACTCAAATCTATTCCAGCTGCTACCATCCGGGAAGTGGTACCACAGCATAAAAGCCAGGACCAACAGGCTCCGGGACAGCTTCTTCCACCAGGCCATCAGACTGATTAACTCACGCTGATTTAAGTGTATTTCTATGTTACATTGACTGCTCTATTCATTATAAATTATTATGATTGCACATTAAATGGAGATGTAACGTAAAGATTTTTACTTCTCATGAATGTGAAGGATGTAAGAAATAAAGTCCATTCACAATTCAATTCTTAATGGTATGGGTTCAAGCCATAAAAAAGGGTTGGGAACCCCTGCCCTAAACCTTTCCTATCAGTGTTTTGCATCTCCGGCTCTTACAGAACATAAGACTCTACAGCACCCTTTGGCCACGGTGTGCCAACTCCTTAACCTACTCTCTGATCAATCTAACCCTTCCCTCCCACATAGCCCTCCAATTTTCTATTATCCCTGTGTGCATCTTTCAGAGTCATAGAAAAGTACAGCACAGAAGCAGGCCCTTCACCCCATCTAGTCCATGCTGAGCCATTTAAACTTCCTATTCCCATCGAACTGCATCGGGACCATACCCTCCCATCCATGTATCTATCCAAACTTTTCCTAAACGTTGAACTCGAGTTCGCATGCACCACTTGTGCTGGCAGCTCGTTCCACACTCTCACCAACCTCTGAGTTTCCCCTCGTGCTCCCCTTAAACTTTTCACCTTTCACCCTCACCCCGCGACCTCTGGTTGTAGTCCCACCCAACCTCAGTGGAAAAAGCCTGCTTGCATTTACCCTATCTATACCTCTCATAATTCTGTATACCTCTATCAAGTCTCTTCTCAATCTTGTACATTCCAAGGAATAAAGTCCCAACCTATTCAATCTTTCCTCATAACTCAGGTCCTCCAGACCCGGCAACATCCTTGTAAATTTTCCCTGTACTCTTTCAACCTTATTTATATCTTTCACGTAGGTAGGTGGTCAAAACTGCATCACCGTCTGGTATTGGGGTGGGGTTAGCTGGCTACTGCACAGGATTGAAAGAAGCTGCAGAGAGTTGTAAACTCAGTCAGCTCCATCATGGGCACCAGCCTCCGTAGTGTCCAGGACATCTTCAAGGAGCGGTGCCTCAGAAAGGCAGCGTCCATCATTAAGGACCCTCATCACCCAGGATATGCCCTCTTCTCATTGATACTGTCAGGAAGGAGGTACAGGAGCCTGAAGGCACACACTCAGTGATTCAGGAACAACTTCTTCCCCTCTGCCATCCGATTTCTGAATGGACATTGAACCCATGAACACTACCTCAATACTTTTTTATTATTTCTTATTTTTGTACTAATTATTTATGTAAGGGGTTTCTCCTTTTATGTTACTGCGTAGGCTAATTAAAATGGCTTCTTTGTTATGTTAAATAACCATATAACAATTACAGCATGGAAACAGGCCATCTCAGCCCTTCTAGTCCGTGCCGAACTCTTACCCTATCCCAGTTCCACCGACCTGCACTCAGCCTATAACCCTCCATTCCTTTCCTGTCCATATATCTATCCAATTTAACTTTAAATGACAATATCGAACCTGCCTCAACCACTTCTGCTGGAAACTCGTTCCACACAGCTACCACTCTCTGAGTAAAGAAGTTCCCCCTCATGTTACCCCTAAACTTTTGTCCTCTAATTCTCAACCCATGTCCTCTTGTTTGAATCTTCCCCACACTCAATGGAAAAAGTCTAACCATGTCAACTCTATCAATCCCCCTCATAATTTTAAACACCTCTATCAAGTCCCCTCTCAACCTTCTACACTCCAAAGAATAAAGACCCAACTTGTTCAACCTTTCTCTGTAACTTAGGAGATGAAACCCAGGCAACATTCTAGTAAACCTCCTCTGTACTCTCTCAATTTTATTGACATCTTTCCTATAATGCGGTGACCAGAACTGTACACAATACTCCAGATCTGGCCTTACCAATGCCTTATACAAATCCAACATCACATCCCAACTCCTATACTCAATGCTCTGATTAATAACGGCCAGCAAACCAAAAGCTTTCTTCACCACCGTATCCACATGAGATTCCATCTTCAGGGAACTATGCACCATTATTTCTAGGTCCCTCTGTTCTACTGCATTCTTCAATGCCCTACCATTTACCATGTATGTCCTATTTTGATTAGTTCTACCAAAATGTAGCACCTCACATTTTTCAGCATTAAACTCCATCTGCCAACTTTCAGCCCACTCTTCTAACTGGCCTAAATCTCTCTGCAAGCTTTGAAAACCTACGTCATCATCCTCAACACCACCTATCTTAGTATCAGCTGCATATTTACTAATCCAATTTACCACCCCATCATCCAGATCATTAATATAAATGACAAACAACATTGGACCCAGTACAGATCCCTGAGGCACACCGCTAGTCATCGGCCTCCAATCTGACACACAGTTATCCACCACTACTCTCCGGCGTCTCCCATCCTGCCACTGCTGAATCCATATTAATGCCTAACGATTGAACCTTCCTAACTAACCTCCCGTGTGGAACCTTGTCAAAGGCCTTACTGAAGTCCATATAGACAACATCCACCGTTTTACCCTTGTCGACTTTCTTAGTAACCTCTTCAAAAAATTCAGTAAGATTTGTCAAACATGACCTTCCACGCACAAATCCATGTTGACTGTTCCTAATCAGACCCTGTCTATCCAGAAAATTATATATACCATCTCTAAGAATACTTTCCATCAAAAAATGCTGAGAAAGTTCTTGCGCTAGCAGTTTGTTTGAGTTAGGTTCGTGATAATAGAGCAAACGAACCAATTGGGATAGATGTTATTCTTTCTAGTGTGTAGGTTATTGTGATGCGCGGGTTTTGGGGGAGAAGGCGCGAGAGACAGAGGATGGACCAGGTGCTGTGAGTCGGCTAACAGGGTTGGACCCCGAGCAGGAGTCTGAGGTCCAGGGTGTTCGGCGAGGAGAGGAGACAGAGACGGACTCGTGTGGAGCGTCTGGTCGACCACCGTTGTTGGTCCCAGGTGGCAGGTCGGGGTGGTCCGAGGGGTCGCAGGGTGAAGAAGAAGGGTCCTGAGCTCCAACTGTTTGTGCACGAAGAGATTGAACTTTGATAAGTGTGGCGCCTTTAATCCTCCTTCTATATTTTATCTCTATTAATTATATAGTTCCAGTAATATCTATAAACTGTAATTCATTTAATTGTATCTGGTGTATTGTCTGTTATTTGGGCGGGGTGGGGTACAACGCACAGCATCCACACAAACTATTACCCAGTTTAGCGGGACCGAGGGCTGTTTCCCTAGACGACCGCGAGCTGAGCGACCTTGAATGCAATGCCCGGGGGCTACATTTAATTTAACTATTTGATATTTATATACTCACTGTAATTCACAGTTTTCCCTCTCTATTATCATGTATTAGATTGTACCGCTGCTACAAAGTTAACAAATTTCACCACATATGCCGGTGATATTAAACGAGATTCTGATTCTGACCATAAGGAGAGAGCAGACAGTCTGGATCAAAGCAGGCTGACGGGGAGACTTTAGAGAGGTTTATAAAACAATGAGGGGCAAGGATAAGTTGAATGGGCACACTGTGCTTCAAATTCGGCCCCACTGACGTCTTCTACAACTTCAACATAACATCCCATTTCCTGTACTCAGTACATTGATTCATGAGGACCAATGTGCCAAAAGCTTTCTTGAAGGTCCTATCTACCTATGATGCCACTTTCAAAGAATTAAGGACCTGTACTCCCAGGTCCCTTTGTTCTGCCACACTCCTCAGTTCCCTACCGCTCACAGAGTAAGACCTACCCCGGTAGGTCCTACCGAAGTGCAACACCTCGCACTTGTTGATATTAAAAACCTCACTTCCTCTGGCAGCTCGTTCCATGTGTCCACCATCCTCTGTGTGAGACTCTTACCCCTAGGTTCCTTTTAGATCTATCCCCTCTCCCCTTTCACCCTTGCCTTCTAGTCTTAACCTGCCCCCCCCCCACCCTGGGGAACAACAGTGTGGCCATTCAACTCATCTTTGCCCCTCATTGTTTTATAAGCCTCTCCTTGTCAGCCTCCTTTGATCCAGACTGTCTGCTCTCTCCTTATGGTCAGAATCAGAATCACGTTTAATATCACCGGCATGTGTGGGGAAATACGTTAACTTTGTAGCAGCAGTGAAATCTAATACATGATAATAGAGAGAAAAAAACTGTGAATTACAGTAGGTATATAAATATCAAATAGTTAAATTAAATAATTAGTACAAAAATAGGAAATAATAAAAAAGTAGTGAGGTAGTGTTCATGGGTTCAATGTCCATTCAGAAATCGGATGGCAGAGAGGAAGAAGTTGTTCCTGAATCATTGAGTGTGTGCCTTCAGGCTTCTGTACCTCCTTCTCGACGGTAGCAATGAGAAGAGGGCATGTCCTGGGTGATGGGGGTCCTTAATGACGGATGCCGCCATTTTGAGGCATTGCTCCTTGAAGAAGTCCTGGACACTACGGAGCCTGGTGCCCATGATGGAGCTGACCGAGTTTACAATTGTCTGCAGCTTACTCTGATCCTGTGCAGTAGCAACACCACCCCCCCCAATACCAGACGGTGATGCAGCCAGTCAGAATGCTCTCCACGGTGCATCTTTGGCGGCAAACCGAACCTCCTCAAACTCCTGATGAAATACAGCTGCAGTCGTGCCCTCTCTTTGTAGCTGGTCCAGGTCAGGTCCTCAGGGATATGGACCACCCAGGAACTTGAAATTGCTCACTCTCTCCACTTCTGATCGCTCTCTCAAGCCCTCTAGAGCCAGAAACCACCTCAGGAGTCATTTTCTGATGCCTTCCCAGTTTAATGGCACCCTTCCAATGCCTGGGTGAGCAGAACTGTGCAGGATACTTCAAGTGTGGCCTTGCTGCTCACCTCAAGTGCAATATGACATCCTAAACACCGCACCCAGCAGCCAATACGCCACACACCTTCTTCATGCTGTCCAGGTCCCCTGCTCTGCCTTTTCCAAATCCTCCATTCTGTCAGTTCCCGTCAGCATGCAGCTAGACCACTCAGCCCCTCCGCTCGATGCTGGGGTCTCCACGCCGGACGAGACCCCTCCCATTCCCTCTCTTTGTGTTGTAACGTCCAGGCTCCCGTCACAGATTGCTCCCGATTGTGGGAGCAGGCTCTCTGGGACAGGAAAATCTTCTCCCAATTCCCAATGGGATTCACCTCTTGGGATCAATGAAGGCAAAAAGCTAAAAATTCATTGCTGAAGGAAGAGGGAACGAGGCACTACGGAAGTAACAGGATTGGGCAGAGCCAGTGTTGCCCTTCATCAGTCGGGCGATTGAGTTCAAGAGCTGTAAGGTAATATTTGAGCTCTACAAAACCTTGGTTAGACCACACTTGGAGTATAGTGTTCAGTTCTGGTTACATTATTACAGGAAGGATGTGGAAGCCTTAGGGAGGCTGCAGAGGGGATTCACCAGGATGCTGCCTGGATTAGAGGGCATGTCTTATGAGGATGGGTTGAGTGAGCTCGGGCTTTTCTCTTTGGAGAGAAGGAGGATGACAGGTGACTTGATAGAAGTGTGCAAGATGATACGAGGCACAGATCCAGAAGACTTTTCCCAGGGTGGAAATGACTAATATGACGGGGCATAATTTTAAGGTGATTGGAGTAAAGTATGGGGTGGGGGGGGGATGTTAAAGGTTGTTTTTTTTTGCGCAGAGAGTGGTGGCGGCTACGAGCGGTAGAAGAGGCGACTACTACAGAGAAGGCTCTTGGAGAGGAACGTGAAATGTACAGGAGATCATGAATTGGTATGTTTTGTGTCTGCGTTGCTCTGGGTGTCCACAGCAGCTCATACAAAACGCTGAAGGAACTCAGCGGGCCGGGCAGCAACTGTGAAGGAGGAATGAACAGTCGACGTTTCGGGCCGAGACCCTTCATCAGAACACGTGTGGGCAGAAGGGATTAGGTCCGTTGGGCATACGAGTACAAATTTAGTTAAGGCTGGCGCAACATTGCAGGCTGAAGGGCGTGTTCCTGTGCTGCAGAGTTCTATATTACATCCACTCCAATAACTCTGCGCGTTTAAATACGAGTTAGTCAGGTCAGAAGGTGGTGTGTGTTGCTGCAGGCATGTGGGAAATGGTCGACCATCTCCCACTGTGGTAAACAGAGACTCATCATCACAATTATGTGCCGTGTTGTGTGACGTGGGAAATCATGGCCTTGACCGTGATTGTTCTTGGCAAATTTTTCTACAGAAGTGATTTGCCATCGCCGTCTTCTGGGCAGTGACTTCACATGATGGGTGACTACCGACCCCCCCCCACCCCCGGCCATTATCAACACTCTTCAGAGATTGTCTGCCTGGTGTCAGTGGTCGCGTAACTAGGACTTGCGATCTGCACCGGCTGCTTGTACGACCATTCACCGCCTGCTCCCACAGCTTCACGTGACCCTGATCGCGGGGCTAAGCAGGTGCTACACCTTGCCCAAGGGTGACGGGCAGGCTAGTGGAGGGAAGGAGCATTTTACACCTCCTTTGGTAGAGACACATCTCCCCCGCCACCAAAAACAGAGACTAGAGGAACTCAGCAGGTCGGGCAGCATCTGTGGAAAAGATCGGTCGACGTTTCGGGCCAGAACCCTTCGTCAGGACTGTAGAGGGAAGGGGCAGAGGCCCTATAAAGAAGGTGGGGGGGGGGGGAGGGTGGGAAGGAGAAGGCTGGTAGGTTCCAGGTGAAAAACCAGTAAGGGGAAAGATAAAGGGGTGGGGGAGGGAATAGGCAGAAAAGGTGAAGAAGGAATAGGGGAAAGCACAGTGGGTAGTAGAAGGAGGCAGAACCATGAGGGAGGTGATAGGCAGCTGGGGAAGGGACACAGTGACATAGGGATAGGGGAAGGGAGGGGGAGGGAATTACCGGAAGTTGGAGAATTCTATGTTCATACCGAGGGGCTGGAGACTACCTAGACGGTATATGAGGTGTTGCTCCTCCAACCTGAGTTTAGCCTCATCATGGCAGTAGAGGAGGCCATGTATGGACATATCTGAATGGGAGTGGGAAGCAGAGTTGAAGTGGGTGGCTACCGGGAGATCCTGTCTGTTGTGGCGGACGGAGTGGAGGTGCTCGACGAAGTGGTCCCCCAATCTGCGTCGGGTTTCACCGATGTAGAGGAGGCCGCACCGGGAGCACCGGATGCAATAGATGACCCCAACAGACTCACAAGTGAAGTGTTGTCGCACTTGGAAGGACTGTTTGGGGCCCTGAATGGTGGCAAGGGTTCCGGCCCGAAACATCGACCGATCTTTTCCATGAACGCTGCCCAACCTGCTGAGTTCCTCCAGCGTGTTGTGAGTGTTGCTTTGACCCCAGCGTCTGCAGATTATTTTGTGTTTAAAAACAGAGACTATACCTGCAGAGAGCGTTGGCCGCCCGAGGAGGAAATCTCACACAAGAGTTGACACATTGATGGGGGGAGAGGGGCCCAGTATTCCTGAAGGGCGGAGACACCATTCAACTATCTCGCTCCTGTACGCCCTCTCGTCAACATCTGAGATTCTGCCAACGATGGCTATATCGCCAGCAAATTCAAAGTTGACATGTGAGATGTCACATGTGAGTGGTGGGATAGAACAGCCTGGGCACAGTATTTCAGGAGAGGCCGCATTCCTCACATTGGCGCCCTATAAGTCAGTGAATGTCTGGAGATAAATGCAAATGCAGAAGGGGGAGCAAGAAGAAGATGGACAACAGGGACGAGTCTCTTGCTCCCTCTAGTGGTGACTGCAAACACTGCGGAGCACTGTGATATCCTCCGAGTGAGGAGGGAGAAGGGAAATGTACAGGGGACAGTACAGTTAGGGGAATGGCCACTCTTTTCAGTCCCTGACACGGTGTTATCTGCCCGGTGCCAGTGCTTAGGATGTCTCTTCTGGTCCACAATGGGAGGGGAATTGATCCCCAGTGCTACGACTCGGAAGGGGGTTCTGCTGGGGCGGAATATGGGGGGAGGGGGTGTTTGAGGGCAAAAATCAACAGAAAGATTCATTTTAATTCCTGAATTAAGACTAATTTCTAAAAATTAATAGAATGGCGGCAGGGTAGAGCGGTTTACAGTGCAGGAGACCCGGGTTCAATTCCCGCTACTGCCTGTAAGGAGTTTGTACGTTCTCTCCCCGTGACCGCGTGGGTTTCCTCCCACAGTCCAAAGACGAGGCAGTTGGTAAGTTAATTGGTGATTGTAAATTGTCCTGTGATTAGGCTAGGGTTAAATCGTGGGGATCGCTGGGCAGCGTGGCCCCAGAAGGGCCTATTTATCAAACACGCTGTACTTCAATAAATAGAATAAACAGGAAGGTGCATAAGGTACATGCAGGACAAGGCTGGTGAATTAATAACAGGGAGTAGAAAAGTCACCTTGCGAGGGTTCACCCTCTTAGGGGTGACAGGCCCCGATGGAATACCTGGTAGGGCTCTGAAAACCTGTGCCAGCCATTTGGCGGGGGTGTTCAAAAACGTTTTCAATCTCTCACTGCTGTGGACGGAAGTTCTCACCTGCGTCAAAAGGGCAACGGTTATACCAGTGCCCAAGAGCAGGGTGATGGCTATCATCCCGTATCTACGGTGATGAAGTGCTTTGGGAGGTTGGTTATGGCTAGTATTAACTCCTGTCTCAGCAAAGACCTGGACCCACTGCAGTATTTACCTATCGCCACAACAGGTCTACAGTGGATGTGATCTCACTGGCTCTCCACGCGGCCTTGGATCACCTGGACAATACTAATACCTACATCAGGTCGCTGTTTATTGATTACTCTTCAGCATTTAACACCATCAGTCGAAAAGCTCCAAAACCTGGGCCTCTGTACCTCACTCTGCAACTGGCTGCTCGACTTCCTCACCGGAAGACCACAATCTGTGCTCAACAGAAACAGCATCTCCACCTGGCTGACGACTAACACTGGTACTCCAGAGGGGCGTGTGCTTAGCCCACTGCTCTCTCTACACCCATGACTGCGTGGCCAGGCTCAGCTCACCTATTGACTGTAAACTTGCTGACCATATCGCCATTGCTGATAGAATCTCAGATGACGATGAGGGCGTACAGGAGCGAGATCCATCAGCCAGTGGAGTGGTGTCGCAGCAACAACCTGGCACTCAACCTCAGTAAGACCAAAGAGCTGGTTGTGGATTCAGAAAGGGTAAGACGACGGAACACGAACCAATCCTCATAGAGGGATCAGGAGTGGAGAAAGTGAGTGGTTTCAAGCTCCTGGGTGTCAAGATCTCTGAGGACCTAACCTTGTCCCATCATATCGATGCAGCTATAACGACGGCTATATTTCATTAGGAGTATAAGGAGATTTGGTAACCTAACACACTCAAAACCTTCTACAGATGTACTGTGGAGAGCATTCTGACTGGCTGCATCACCGTCTGGTATGGGGTGGGAGGTGGCTACTGCACAGGATCGAAAGAAGTTACAGAAAGTTGTAAACTCAGTCACCTCCATCATAGGCACGAGCCTCTGTGGTATCCGGGACATCCTCAAGGAGCAATACCTCAGGAAGGCAGCGTCCATCATTAAGGACCCCCACCACCCAGGACGTGCGTTCTTCTCATTGCTACCATCAGGAAGGAGGTACAGAAGCCTGAAGGCACACACTCAATGATTCAGGAAGAGCTTTTTGCATCACCACAGTGAATGTGACTAACCAGATGTACCAATTTCAAATAAAATGGAGGACCTTGTAGAAATCTCAATTGTAAGGAATAAATCATTGGGATGGGGTTAGGCAAAGGAAGATATGTCAAAGTGAATTTATCATCAAATTACGTATACGTCACCACGTTGTACCTTGAGATTCATTTTCCTGCAGCTCTGTACAGGAAAATTAAAATATACAATAGAACTTATGAAAAACTATATATAAAGCAAGACTGACAAATAACAAAAGAGCAAAAGAGGACAAATAATAAGTAAATAGATAATTCTGAGAGCATGAGTGATAGAGTCTTTGGAAGTGAGTCTGTAGGTTGTGGAATCAGTTCAGGGTTGAGGTGAGTGAAGTTACCCACGCTGGTTTTAGAAGCCTGATGGTTGTAGGGTGATAACTGCTCCTGAACCTGGTGAAGGTTTTTTTCAATGGAAGTGACTGCAGGAACCGAGGACACCAGCGGCTGAAACTTCTCAAACTCCGCTAAATTGCGGGGACGGTTCTTGGAGACTGGAAACCTGGAATTTGACCTGCTGTGTCCCCCCCAACGTTTTTGCGGGTGTTAACTTTAGAAAGCGTCCGCTGTTACTTTCTTAAACACTCTGCAGGTGCTGGAAGCCCAGAGTAACACACACAAAATGCCACAGGAACCCTAAGGGCCGTGGAGGGAAATAAAGTTAGCGCTTCAGCCCCAGACCCTTCATTAGGTCTGGGAAGGAAGTGGGGGCAGAAGCCAGAAAAAGTCAGTGGGAGGAGGGGAAAGACAATGGCTTCTTCAAATTAAATCAAATAAGTTCAAATATCATTCATCCATTCATGGATGAAGTCGAACAAAACAGTGTTCCTCTGGGGCCAAGATGCAAAACATACACAGCACATTCAAAACAGCAAACAAAAAAAACGTAGTCACACAAAAAAAAACAGATATATAGTCCAAGACCTTGAGCAACTTTTTCCACAAATTGATTGTACAGTTCCTGGCCAATCTGACCTGTCATTCCACCAATCGAACACTGGAGGGCAGCACCGACGGGAGAGACCAGACCCCAACCGAGCATGGACGCCACGCTACACTGCCTCCGGCAACTCCTCACTTGACCTGCAGAAGCAGGCAAGCCCACGGCCTGAGGTCTGGTCCTCGCTACAACCGGGGCTACGCAGCTCCCACGCCACCTGTTGCACCACCGAACAAGGGAAACAGGCCTGCATCTTACATTATCAATATCCGACAAGAGAAGCATCCAAGATAATCACCCACGTTACAACACACGCTGTCTTGTTCAAGTCAGTCAGAAGGTAGGACTCTGCATTTAACATCCATGGCCAGCCAGACGCTAGAATTATTAGCCATTGAGAATTAACAATCGTATGATGAAGTTTAATATAATTATTCTGGACTCAATACCCTGTGGTATATACAACTAATTTGTCTTCTCCCTTTACCAGCTATGATGAAGAGTTTCTCTCTCCGTAGTTGCTGCCTGGTCCGCTGAACAATGTGCTCTGATTTCCATTGCTGGCAGCCACCTGCTTACCTTCAGACGGTCGTCTTGGATACGGAACGTGGCTCTCCCCTGCTCATTGGCGTGGATGTTCCCCAGGTCTCCAACGTGCTGGAAAAGAAATGGTGGGGAAAGCCATCGTCACTTGGGCCAGATTAACCTTGGAGGGAGGGAGGGGATGGTGCCGGGGTCCTTGGGGGCCAAATAGAGAGGGGCCATTATCTCACGTTCAAACCCCCGGGCTCTTTTCACAAATGGCCTCCCTCGTTCCACCCTCCGCACTCTCCGGAGGTCGCCCTACAGTTCAACGTTCGCCACTGCCTGTAGGGAGTTTGAACGTTCTCCCCGTGGCCGCGGCGTGTCCAAAGACATACAGGTCGGGGTTAGTCAGTTGTAGGCGTGCTATGACAGAGACGTCGTGGTTGGCACGACGCTCTACAGTACTGGCAACTGGGGTTCAATTTCCTCCACTGCCCGTAAGGAGTGTGTACATTCTCCCCGTGATGCGTGGGTTTCCTCCGGGTGCTGCGGTTTCCTCTCACAGTCCAAAGACGTACCGACTTGGTCAGTTGTAAGTTGTAAATTGTCCTGTGATTAGGCTAGGACTATATCGGGAGGGTTTGCTGGAAGGGCCTATTCCGCACAGTAATCTCAATCAGTCAATAAATAATGGTGTGGTGAGAGTTGCCGACTGCCCCCAGCACATCTTGCGTTGGTCATTTGGTGCAAGAGAAGCATTTCACCGTGTGTATATTCTCATCGGCGCCATTGGTCACATGTGTGTCGAAACAGACAGTAAAACGTGTTGCTTGCGTCAAATCAAGTCAGCGAGGGGGGCAGCCCGCAAGTGTCGCCGTGCTTAAGGCCAACGTAGCACGTAACCTGTATTTAAGGCCAACGTAGCACGTAACCTGCACTTAAGGCCAACGTAGCACGTAACCTGTACTTAAGTGCTTAAGGCCAACCTGTACCATCTTTGAAACCGGAGCACCCAGAGGAAACCCACGCGGTCACGGGGATGCCGTACGAACTCCGTACAGTGGCAGGAACAAAGCCTGAACTCACAGCCAGTGCGGTGGGACGCTGTGGCGAGACGCTGGCCTCCGTCCGATGTGACAAATAAAGCTAATTCTTTGTCTTTACGCAGAGAGGGGAGCGGAGTTCAGCGGGTGGCGGGAAATGAGGGACGATGGGCAGGCTGAAACTACCAGCTGACAGACGGAGAATCGCCTCCGGTCCCTGGGGCCCCATTTTGGGAAAGACGCGGAGGCCTCTGGGAGAGCACAGAGGGGATCTGGAGCAGGCAGACCGTTGAGAAGGTGGAGCTGTTCTCTCTCTCTGTCTGCACAACTGAGACCGTGAGGGGAACCTATGGAGGGATTTTAAATCAGAATGGGTAGGGGTGCAGGTCGAGGAAACCATTGTGTTTGAGGAACGTGAACGCCAGCGCTCATGAGGGGGGCTGGAATTAGAAAGAACCCGCAGGGCTTTGGGGCAAGAGGAAGGGGACCTGTTGGATCAGATCTTACGCAGCTGGCATGGATCCTGATGGGCTGAGTGTTTGGAGCCAGAGGGAAGTGTGGCACTGCGGAAAGGGACGGGGACTGGGAAGGGGCTGAGCCGCAGGGAGGGAGTGATGGGGCGGGGCCACCAACAGGAAGGGGGGGGTGCCCGCAGAAAGGGGGCGGGCTACAGAAACAGCGTGGAGCCACTGCAAGCAGGTCAGGGCTTGGTCACAGAAAGGGGCAGGAAGGTCAGAGAAAGGAGTGGGGCCCCAGGGAGATCAGGGCCAGGGGAGGTGTCCGCCAGTGCAGTCGTATATCTGGACCGGGAGAAGGGCCACAGGGTGAATCGAGAACTGGTGACCCTCTGTACCAGGCAGTTCACACACTGCTGGGGGGTGGGTGGGTGGGGGTGTGTGTGTGTGTGTGTTGGTGTCTTCGCTCACACTCACCCGCTCGGCGTCCTTCGGCCCCCCGTGGCGGCTGTTCCCCGGATTGTAGTGGCCACCGCAGCTGTAGGAGAAGCAGCAGAGGTGAACAGGTAATGAGGTGGGACTGAGGACCCAGGGGAAGCCCCATCACCCCCACCACAACCCAGTTTCCTCCAGTCCTGTCCCAGAACCCTGTCCCCACAACAAGCCAACAAGCAGAGTCAGAGATAGGGGTCTGCAAACCGAGATACCACTTCCCTCCACCCCTGGGCTCAAGGGTGTGGGGGAGGTTGGCAAAGTGGGGGGCAGGGGGCGTGGGACATGGCCGGGGAATTCTCCCCTGTCAAAGGGACGGCCGAGGATCTTGCTGCGCACAGCCTGCCGGCGGCCACGCGGTCATCCCGAGAGACGGCTGGACGAGCGTCAGCCCCAGAGGGGGCGAGTGGTCAGTCCGGCTCCTGTGATGCCCAGATCGCACAGAGACGCACCACAACAGGGTCACAGCCTGGAACGGCCGCTGCCCAAGTCCCAGATCGCGGGAAACCACAGCGAGCGGTGAGCACAGCCCAGAACATCACAAACAGCCGCCTGCCATCCACGGACTCCATCTGCACTTCTTGCGGAAAGCAACCGACCTGATCAGGGACTTCTCTACAGCCCGGTCGTCCCCACCACCATCGGGCAGAAGACACTAAACCCTGACAGCACCGACCAGCAGGCTCGAGGTCAGCCTTTAATGGAACTGGTACTGGTTTATCATTGTTCTTACTGTTATATTGTTTCCCAGATGCACTGCAAAGCTTGTCTTGCATACACACAGATCAAATCCACGCACAGTACGCTGAGCGAGAACAGAATGCAGAATGCGGAAAATCCTACAAAAGAACAGTGGGTTTGGCCCAGTGCATCACGGATAAAGCCCTCCCAACCATTGAGCACACTCTACATGAAACACTGTTGTAGGAAAGCAGCGTCCATCGTCAGAGATCCCCACCACCCAGGCCATGCTCTCTTCTCGCTGCTGCCATCAGGTAGAAGGTACAAGAGCCTCAGGACTCACACCACCAGGTTCAGGAACAGTTATTACCCCCTCACTCCATCAGGAAGGAGGTACAGGAGCCTCAGGACTCACACCACCAAGTTCAGGAACAGTTACTACCCCCTCAACCATCAGGAAGGAGGTACAGGGGACTCAGGACTCACATCACCAGGTTCAGGAACAGTTATAAACCCCTCAAGCATCAGGTAGAAGGTACAGGAGCCTCAGGACTCGCACCACCAGGTTCTTGAACAAAAGAGGGTAATTAGACTAATCCATTGAGATGTTCCGACAACCAACGATTTCATTTTAAGGACTCTTTATCTCATGTTCTGGTTATTTATTGTCATTTATTTATATTTGCATTTGCGCAGTTAGTTGTTCACTGATCCTGTTAAGTTACTGTTCTATAGATTGGCCGAGTATGCCCGCAGGAAAAAGAATCTCAGGGTTGTATATGGTGACATGATGATAAACTTTACGTTGAACTTTGAGAATAAAGTACAACAGCGACAGAGAAAGTGCAGTGCAGGAAAACAATAAGGCGCAAGATCATAACGAGGGAGATTGGGAGGTCAAGAATCCAACTGAAGCATTTATTTATCACTCTTATGACAGCAGGGTAGAATCTGTCCTTGAGTCTTGGTGGTACGTGCTTTCAGGGTTTTGAACCCTCTGCCCTACGGGCAGAGGGGAGTGGAGAGAATGGAAGGGGGGGTCTTTGATTGTGCTGGCTGCTTTGCTGAGGCAGCAAGAAGTTTAGACAAACAATAGACCTCTCGAGCGATAAAAATTAATTCTTCATCTCGGTCTACCTTGTGTTGATCAGGTGATAATGCATCCAGAGCTTAATTGGAAGTCAAGAAAGAGGAGCAGAGCTTGGTGGGTACAGCCATTTTATTTAGTGTTACAAGGACAAAGGGAAAAAAAAAACAGAAATTGCGATCGTCTCATACTCAAGCAACAGATAAAGCACGTTCCAGTGATAAGGTGTTACTTTATTTATTAGTTATTGAGATATAGTGCGGTACAGACCCTCCGGCCCTTCAAGTCTCGCTGCCTAGCAACCCCCGATTTAACCCCAGCCTAATCACGGGACAATTTGCTTCTTTTTTTAAAACTTTATTTTTATTTGGCTAAGGTATTCACAAGTATTACACAAACTTCTTTACACATGCATATATAAAAACTTCTTTTTATATATGTATAAATCTATATATATTTATACATTCACAAGTACACGTTCACGTTTGCTCCTACCCACAGACCTACTTATCCATCTCTGTCTACTTACTTACTTCATTTTATCATTTTTTTCCAAATCTTTTTCTTTACTTGTATTAATTCCACATTTTCCAGAAATAAAACAGTGAACATTCGGACCAAGGGAGCTTACGTTAACACTATTACTACGTTGATGCGGAAAGCAGTATGAACCTTTAGGAGAGTCATCTAAAGTCTGCTCGCATTGGGGCTATAAATTCAATCCATTTATTCCAAATTTGATAAATTTTTTTCTTTTTGAATTCTCAGAGAGTAAGTCATCTTTTCCATTTTAAATATTTCCAAAATAATTTCATGCCAATCTTCTAATGTAGGTAATACTGGATTTAGCCACTTTCTGGTGATTGATTTCTTACTTGCTGCTAAAAGGGCCTGCAGCAACTTTATATGTTTCTTCTGTTCAAAAACAATACATGCCCCAAATAGAGAGTCTCCAAGTTCAGAAGTATCTGAGTCTTAAATACCTTAACTATTGTTCTGTGAATACGTTTCCAATATAAACTTAATTTAGGGCAATCCCAAAAAATATGGAAATGATTTGCCTCCTAGGAGCCACACCTTCTTCAACAAGCCACGTTTGTATCTTTTCCTGGTATGGGGGCCTGAAGTATTTTATAATATTTTTCCGGTAATGTTCTCTCCAAACCAAAGAGTTAGTTGAAGACCACTGGAAGCTGCACATTTTCCCCAATCCTCCTCTGAAAGTACCAACCCCGCTTCTTTTTCCCACTTCTCTGTAATATACAATGTGTTTTCATTTTTGGCATGAGAGAGGGCATTATATAATCAAGAAATTAATTTACTGGGTATTGAGCTGTAAGCCGATTTCAGAATCTTGAAAAATTCTAATTCTGCTATTGATAAGTCTGTACATCTACAAACTCTGGTTGAAGGTACCTAAAGAATCATTGTGTACTAGGCCGTAATAATCCTGCAGGGATTGAAAACTTTGTAATGCACTTTGATGTGTGAATGAGAGGTAGGTTGTAAGACCTTTCTTTATCCATAGTTCAAATCTTGTATCTCCTCTGCTGGGAAGGAATTCGGTAACGAGACAATTTACAATCACCGATTAGCCTACCTAACCAGTACGTCTTTGGACAGTGGGATAGGAAAGCCACGGGGGGGAACGTACAAACTCCTTATAGGCAGCAGCGAGATTTGAACCCAGGTCGCTGGTACTGTAAACCGTTGGGCTGACCACTACGCTACCATACTGCACGCCCCCCCCCCCCCCCCCGAGATATAGCCGATGAAACAGGCAGATTTAACTGCGTGGCACCTGCTGCCGAGAAGCTGAGAAGCTTCTAGAACAGGGGTTCCCAACCTTTTTTATGCCATGAACCAGTACCATTAAGTGAGCCCCAGGAAGGGGGGGCTCTAGAAAATACAGAATATACCTCGTTCACCAGCAAATTTGCTGAGCAATTTCACATCCATACATGTAAACGCTACATGAAGCAAAGGAAAATTAACGATCCACCACCCGAATCGAAAACCTTCATGGCTCTTTCAGTTTGTTTGCCTGCCTGCACTTTAAACATTATATTCTGAATTCTGTTTATTTTTCCCAGGCTGTCTTGCTGCCTGCTACACGAAGGCATCGAAGGCGGCGTGCAGTGCAACCACGGGTGACTGTCTTGGACGCTTCTCTTGCGATGGCGAGACCCTGTTGGATATTGATCATGTAAGATGCTGCAGGGCTGCTTCCCTTGTTCGGCAGTGTGACAGACGCCAGGGGAGCCGCACAGCTTAAGTAAGGACCAGACCTCAAGCCGCATTCTCGCCTGCCGCTGCAGTCCAGGTGAGGAGACGCTGGAGGCGGTGCAGCGTGGCGTCCGTGCTCAATTGGAGGCTGCCATCTCCCAGCGGTGCTGCCCCCCAGTGTCCGACCAGAAAAATGACAGGCTGGATTGTGAGGGTGCGTTGGTCGACGGACTCCCAGGAACTGCACATCAATTTGCGGCACTGTTACCTTGGTGCGTCTGACAATAATAGACCAAGCTCTAGTATCAGGGGCGAGACCAAGCAGAGGTTCTGACCAGGAGTGGTTCCCAAACTGAGGTCCACGGGCTCTCGGTTAATGGGGGGGCACCATGCAACAAAAGAAATTAGGAATCCCTGCTCTACACCCTTAACGAGTCCCACCGCAAAGAGTCTGAAAATTCAGGATCAGTCTCCACTGGGAATGGACACAAGTCACGAGAACAGCTAATCCTTGTGACCCGAGTCTTTTGTCCATGCAACAGTAAGTGGAGTACCTGGACAGGCTCAAAGATAAGAGGAAGGACAAGGGGGAGGTAGTAATCGCTGGCACCGCTGGTGGCAAGCACACATCCGCAGGGGCTGCGAGTGCGTCCAATCAGAAGGTCAGCCATTGCAACTACAAGATAGCAGGTTATCAAGACTCGTTACCTGAGGCAGGAGTTGCTGAGGTCTCCAAACTCGTTGACGTGTAGCCCGTGTGGACCGGGGCTCAGGCCATCCACAGTACCCTCGATAACGCACTGCTGCTCCGTCAGCTGCAGGAACCGCACCACCCCACTGACGGGCCCCTCCGGTCCCAGCATCGCCACTGCGGTGCCAAGGTCCCCTGCGGTCAAACAGCACGGGTCAGGAGCAGGGACCGTCCCATCACACACTCCCGGGGTCAGACACAGAGTGAAGCTCCCTCCACACCGTCCCATCACACACTCCCGGGGTCAGCCACAGAGTGAAGCTCCTTCTATACCATCCCATCACACACTCCCGGGGTCAGCCACAGAGTGAAGCTCCCTCCACACCGTCCCATCACACACTCCCGGGGTCAGACACAGAGTGAAGCTCCCTCCACACCGTCCCATCACACACTCCCGGGGTCAGACACAGAGTGAAGCTCTCTCCACACCGTCCCATCACACACTGTCAGGGTCAGACACAGAGTGAAGCTCCCTCCACACCGTCCCATCACACACACTCCCGGGGTCAGACACAGAGTGAAGCTCCCTCCACTCTGTCCCATCACACACTCCCGGGGTCAGACACAGAGTGAAGCTCCCTCTACACCGTCCCATCACGCACTCTCGGGGTCGGACGCAGAGTGAGGCTCCCTCTACACTGTCCCATCACACACTCCCGGGGTCAGACACAGAGTGAAGCTCATTCCACACCGTCCCATCACACACTCCCGGTGTCAGACACAGAGTGAAGCTCCCTCCACACCGTCCCATCACACACTCCCGGGGTCAGACACAGAGTGAAGCTCATTCCACACCGTCCCATCACACACTCCCGGGGTCAGACACAGAGTGAACTTCCCTCTACACCATCCCGTCACACACTCCCGGGGTCAGACACAGAGTGAAGCTCCCTCTACACCGTCCCATCACACACTTCCGGGGGTCAGACAGAGTGAAGCTCCCTCTACACCGTCCCATCACACAGTCCCGGGGTCAGACACAGAAGCTCCCTCCACACCGTCCCATCACACACTCCCGGGGTCAGACACAGAGTGAAGCTCCTTCCACACTGTCCCATCACACACGCGCAGGAGAGGGGCATCATGGACTCCCAATATTACTGTCGGTACATACGGAGGGCGCTGCTGCCCATTCCTTTCAGCACAGCTCTCCTCCCTGTGCTCTCGATGAGCGCCTGCACCTCCCCGGAGTTCAGCATGGTGTCGATGAGGACCTGCTCCTCGCTGAGGTTGATCTGTACCGAACGGATCCCTGCAGAGATGCGGAGACGTCAGCTGCCAGAGCTGCTGCCCAAGGGCTCGGGGGCTTGCAGCGTCCGCCCACCACCCCGACAACAAAGGCCCAAAGCCGTCCTGTGAGCTCTGCAAACTGCACCATTCAGCAGCAGGCCACTCGGCCCCTCGTACCCCCTTCTACCCTCCAATACCATCCGGCTGATCTGGTACTCTCCGTCCCACCTTTCACGTTTGTGTCACGCGGTCATCGCCACTTGCGTCAGTCACCGACACGGTGGAGGAACGTGCTGGGGACGGTCCACAAACTGTCGCCAGGGTTTTTAGCACCAGCGCAGCACGCCCACAACTTACTCACCTTAAACTGTACATCGGTGGACCGCAGCACCCAGAGGAATTCCGCGCGATCACGGGGAGAACGTACAAACTCCTCGCAGGCAGCGGCGGAGATTGGAAAGCTCGATTCCTGGCGCTGTAAGCATCACGCTAGCCGTGACACTGCCCTGTTTTGTATACCTACCTACACTGCACTTTCTCTGTAACCACCACTGTCTGTCCTGCAGTGGAGGAACTTTATACCTGGTCCGGAAGTCAGATTCTTGCTTCCTCTGCAGTCTTTCGTGGGTCCTCCTTGTAACTTGGAGCTGACCCCCGTTATCTTACACCTGGTATAAAACTCTGGGTCGGATTACCAACGACGGGTTGGGGACCCCTGTTATTGCCTGACCCCGAGGGGCAGAGTGAAGTTATGATGGCGCTAAACAGTGACCCCCTTTGCATGCATCTTCGGAAACAGCTCTGTTTCCTTTAACATCTGCCGGACGATGCTGAGGATGTTCTACGAGTCTGCGGTGGCCAGTGCTGTCATGTTTGCTGTGGTGTGCTGGGGCAGCAGGCTGAGGGGAGCAGACACCAACAGAATCAACAAACTCATTCGTAAGGCCAGTGATGTTGTGGGGATGGAACTGGACTCTCTGATGGTGGTGTCTGAAAAGAGGGTGCTGTCCAAGTTGCATGCCATCTTGGACAATGTCTCCCATCCACTGCATAATGTACTGGGTGGGCACAGGAGTACATTCAGCCAGAGACTCATTCCACCGAGATGCAGCACAGAGCGTCATAGGAAGTCATTCCTGCCCGTGGCCATCAAACTTTACAACTCCTCCCTTGGAGGGTCGGACACTCTGAGCCAATAGGCTGGTCCTGGACTTATTTCCATCTAGCATAATTTACATATTATTATTTAATTATTTATGGTTTTATGTTGCTATATTTATACTCTACTCTTGGTTGGTGCAACTGTAACGAAACCCAATTTCCCCTTGGGATCAATAAAGTATGTCTATCTATCTATCTTTTCGAGGTTCTTTTGAAGACCCTGACATGGAGTTACATGCTGACTTCAGTTCTTTGCAGGAACAGGACCCGCTCTCAGGGCCTCGCGACCGGCTGCTTTTTGACATCCCAAGGACGCGGCCTGGAAGGTGAGCACGCCTTCAAGGTGACAGATTCTCGTGGCTCTGGAGACGTGCCCCTGACTGAAGCATCGCGGGAGAACCACGGAACAGCGGGAGCAGCGGGTTAGCTGCCGGGGGTTGTATGTTCGCAGAGCCGCGCCTTTCTGGTACTGACTCTCCGGGTGCAGAGCTCGGAAAGAGCAATGCAACAGACTTTTAACATCGTAAATCAGTGTGTTGGTTTGTTATGTCTCCCCGCTCGCTGTAAAATGGACACACCTCTTTATCCCTTACTAGAGAGAGAGAGAGAGAAGCTGTGGTATGTTGAATTACCGGGTGAACGAGTAGTCTTTGGGGTACTGCAAGTCTGTGTCTTTAATGATGCTTTGCTGCACGTTGAGTGCTCAGTGGAGGGTGCCGAAGCCTTTTTGCTTGTGGGGAAGGGGTCATTGCTTTGCTACTGCTTATGCGTGGAAGGGGGGCTGGGAGGGGTCTTTGGGGTTCTAACATTTAACTGTCATTCATTCTTTGGGGCGCACCGCTGTTTGTGAAGAAAAAGAAAAGAATTTCAGGATGTATATTGTATACACTTCTCTTACATTAAAGGTACTGACTGAACCTTCTTGTGATTGTCCGATTTTAAGGATCTTCCCCTTTTACCGAAGACTCCCTAGCCAGTGGAAACCGTCTCCCCTGCTACAAACCCCACGTCGGCCCGTAACCTTCACCGCCCGGCTCGGCACAAGCCCACTTTGCTCGGACCCGCCTGGGAAACAAGCATCTAGGCCACAAAATGGGGACAACCCTGTGCAGTGGGTGGGAGTCAGTTGGGTTGGGTGGTTGGTGGGGGGGAGGGACATGCTCACCATCAACTCCAACCAGCGCGTTCCTGACGGCGTCGGCACAGCTCTCGCAAGTCATCTGCACCGCAAATTCCAGCTGCAAACAACAAGAAATTGCATTGATGTGGCGCCGTGTGGCTTAAGTTGGGGTTGATGATTGTGTTGCCGTTCCTCTTTTGTGCGGGGAGGGGTTCCTTCTGAACTGATGTCCATCGTTTTACGTTTTGTGGCTAGCTGGAGAAGATGAATCTCAGAGTTGTATACTACATACATACTTTGATAATAAATAAACCTTTGTACCTTTGAAAGGTGAGAGCAGGTGGCAGAGAATTCCAGAGCTTGGGGCCAGAATGGGCAGTCAGGAGACTGGAACTGGGGATGTGGAGGTGGGTGGGAGCAGAGAGCAGAGTCATACAGTAGAGAAAAAGACCCTTCGGTACGTCGTGTCTGTGCTGTCCCTGTTGAAGTCATGGGATTTACCACCATGTGGCCTGCCAGCCAAATTCTCGCCTGGAAAGTTTTAAAATCATTTCTTAATTCTTAAATGTTGTAAGTCTTTGCCTCCACCACCACCTCAGGCATCCTGAGTGAAAACAGAATCTTCTACAGATCCCCTTTAAACCTCCTCCTTACCCTAACCCGTCGCACACAGACATAGGAGGATTCTTCACTGCTGTTTCTGTCATAACTAAGTGTGCAATTTCAAAGTGTAAGCAAGTTTAAGTTCCTAGGGGGTCAAATGTCTCTGAGGATCTAACCTGGTCCCCTGGTGCCAACGTATCGACGCAGCGACAAAGACGGCACGACAGCGGCTATATTTCATTCGGAGTTTGAGGAGGCGTGGCATGTCGCCAAAGACACGCAAATTTCTACAGATGTAGCATGGAGAGTATTCTGACTGGCTGCATCACCGTCTGGTACAGGGAAGGGGGGGTGGAGGCTACTGCACAGGTTTGAAGTAATCTGCAGAGAGTTGTGAACTCAGTCAGCTCCATCATGGGCACCAGCCTCCGTAGTGTCCAGGACATCTTCAAGGAGCAGTGCCTCATAAAGGCAGCGTCCATTATTAAGGACCTCCATCACCCAGGAGGTGCCCTCTTCTCATTGTTACCATCAGGAAGGAGGTACAGGAGCCTGAAGGCACACACTCAATGATTCAGGAACAGCTTCTTCCCCTCTGCCATCTGTTTCTGAATGGACATTGAACCCATGAACACTACCTCATTACTTTTTTTATTTCTATATCTACACTACTTATTTGTTATATAAAATAGCCCCCACCCCAGTTGCCCCTCATAACCAAAATACTCCAGCCTGGAAACATTCTTGTAAATGTCCTCTGCATCCTCTCCAGTGCAACCACATCTGCCTTTTCCAAAGGTTTCCTTCCAGAAGGTACTATAGGGCTATTGAAACAAAAACTTCACACTATCTTATATTTTTCCCCAGGCAGTTAATTGGATCGTTTTCTAGCTAGACCCCCACCCCCACCCTCTGTCTATTACCTCAGTCACTGTACTGAATTATAAACACTTAAAAACACTTTTTATAAAGCTGTTTAGTGTAAATATTTATGTATTTATGCACACTGTATTCCATATCCATATTTCTATCATTATTTTGATATAATTCCCTATTCTTTATAGTAGTTGAATGTTTTCGGTGCATGCTGGGCCCTGACCAACACACCATAGCTAATTCCTTTTTGGCGGACACAAAGATGGCCGCAGAGGGCAACTTCTCCCAGCTCATCGCCCGAACAGTTAAATTCTCCCTATTCTAACGTCTCTATTTTCCTGTAACGGGTGTCTGGGGCCCAGTCGGGATCTTTGATCTACAGCGGCACCTAAACCTGCGGTTCTGCACGGCAACGCGTTCCTATTCTTGGAACTCGCCGATGGGCCGCGTTTCAGTACGTCCAGGTTGGGCCTGAAGTCGGACGCCTTCGGGATGTGGCCTTGCGGACACAAATTCTCGCCGGTGTCGCGAACTGAGCCGGGAGCCGGAACATCTAAGTCAGTGAAGGGCGGCTGTTGGAGGGCTCTACGCTCGAGCAATGTCTCTCGCTTGATGGTGAGGGAAAATTCACTGCCAATTCTCAAGTTGGGGGACTCGAGATGAAAAACCAATGCTTCAGACTGACTGTAGTCTCCCCTCTCACTAAGGAAGGAGCGAAATCTGTCCCTCCCTTGTCAGTGAGAGCGAGTGCCTGTGGGATGTAGAAATGTTGGAGCTTTTGATATACTATAGACCGTGCTGTAGGCTTGGAGGGTGGTGGGAATGCTGATGCTTTATGCTAGAATAATTTGGGGGGGGAGGGAGGGCGGCAGGGGGCTTTGGGGTTCATGTATCTTTTTTCTGCCATTCATTCTGTGGGGTTTCTTGTTTCGAGGATGTCTGGGGAGAGGAAGAATTTCAGGTTGTATATTGTTTACATTCCCTGATATTAAATGGAAGCATTGAACGTACATGTATACGGCAAATAAAAATGATCCTTAAGAACTGTACACAGTACTCCAGCTGTGGTCTAACCAATGTTTTAAACAGCTGTACTGTAAGCCTCCTGCTGTTATATTCTACACTCAGGCTGATGAAGCCAGGTACCCTGAACCTTCACCGAGTCTGGCGTTGAACGTTCCGCATCTGATAACGATGACCTAAAAAAAAGTGTGCATCTTTTCAAAGGCATGTTTATTGCCTGGAGCAAAACCACACTTTTGTATTCCCTCTGGGTCCCTCCAACCCGACGGCACAAATACCTATTTCTCCTTCTGGTGAACAAATCTCCCACCCCCACCCTCTACCCATTCACCACTCTGACCTTCTCACCTGCCTATCCCTTACCCCTGGTCCATTTCGGTAGGACAAATTTGAAGACAGAATATAACATTAATGGTAAGACTCTTGGCAGTGTGGTGGATCAGTGAGATCTTGGGGTCCATGTCCATAGGACACTCAAAGCTGCTGCACAGGTTGACAGTGTTATCAAGAGGGCATATATATGGTGTGTTGGCCTTCATCAACCTTGGGACTGAGTTCAAGAATCGAGAGGTAGTGTTACAGCCATTGCTCAGTTCTGATCACCTCACTACAGGAAGGATGTGGATGCTATAGAGTGCAGAGGAGATTTACAAGGATGTTTCCTGGATTGGAGAGCGTGCCTTATGAGAATAGGTTAAGTGAACTTGGCCCTTTCTCCTTGGAGTGAAGAAAGACGAGAGGTGACCTGATAGAGGTATATAAGATGATGAGAGGTATGGACTGTGTGGATGGCCAGAGGCATTTTCCCAGGGCTGAGGCGGCTAATATGAGGGGGCATAGTTCTGAGGTGCTTGGAAGTAGGTACGAGGGGGATGTCAGATTTAAGTTTTTCACACAGAGAGTGGTGGGTGCGTGGAATGCACTGCCAGTGAAGGTGGTAGAGGTGGATACAATAGGAACTTTTAAGAGACTCCTAGATAGGTACACAGAGCTTAGAAAAATAGAGGGCTATGCACGAGGGAAAGTCTGGGCAGTTTCTAGAGTGGGTTACATGGTCGATACAATATTGTGGGCCGAAGGGCCTGTAATGTGCTGTAGGTTTCTATGTTTCTTTGAGTCCCCTCCTTCGTCCTGTTTTCCTACGGTCCACACTCCTCTCCTATCAGATTCTCTCCTCTCCAACCCTTGGCCTTTCCTATCCACCTAGCTTCACCTAACACCTTCCAGCCAGCCTCCTTCCCCTCCCTCCCCAAACACCTTCTTACACCCCTTCCTTTCCAGACCCGAAGAAGGGTCTCGGCCCGAAACGTCGACTGTTCATTCCTTTCCGTAGATGCTGCCTGCCCCGCTGAGCTCCTCCGGCTAACAGAAAGCATCCTCTCTCTTGATGCATCAGAGCACAGCTTTTGTGGCATGCAAGAGAAAATCTGCAGATGCTGGAAATCCAAGCAACACACGCAAAATGCTGGTGCTCTGGGCCCCTACTGCTGGGAACTACGGGGAGTTAAGTACAAGGCTCTCCCCTCATCTGTCTACACCTCTCCCGGCCTCAATAAAGCAGCAAACATAATCAAACACCCCCTTCCCCACTGGGCAGCCGGGAGAAAAACCCGACAGTATGTACCACTACGCTTAAGGGTCGGCGTCTATCATGGTTGAGCGGTGCTCTCGCTCAATAAAATGGACTCCTAGGCGTACAATCTTGCTGTTTGTCTACTCTGTACTTCACCTGTAAGAGTAAAACCTTATTCCTCGTTCTCTCTATTTTCTCTGCGCCATCTCGATTCTCTGGGGTGATGAAACGTAAAGTGTTTTTTTCTACTGTATGTTGTGACGATTCAATAAACGCTACGGGATGTAGGTTTAAAGAGGGTGGTGGAGGTGGGGGGGGGAGTATAAAGGCGATTTACGACGCTTGTGTTTTTTTAATTCCACGGGTGCTTGGAACTTTCTGAGAGGGCATGTGGTGGAGGCAGAGTTGATGAGGAATTGTGTTTCGATCGGCGCCACGGACAACCACACACAAGACGCTGGGGGAGCTCGGGGAGGGCATGCTTGTTCTGTGCCGGACCGAGTTTGTTTCCGAAGGCGGGCGGGCGGAGCCGCTCGCACCATGACTAGGCAGAACTTTGTAGCAAACCGGCGCAGCACTCTGCAGGGCTGCAGCCAGCTTCGCGGTCCCGGGGGAAGGTCCCGCCGCCTGTCCACACGGGTCCCGTGGACTCCGGGGATCGGCAGCCGAGCTTCCCCGCTGTAACCCGAGCCTCTCGCCGCCCGCTTTACCTTGCACTCCGCGTTACCGCCTGTTGCCATGTTGCACCTCCCACACGAACCGCCCAGCGCTGACCCAGAAGTAATTCCCTTCCACTTGTCCCCAAACCCTTTCCGTCCCCTCTCCTACGATTAATTTAAACTACACGCGTTCCTGCAAAAACAAATCATCCCCCCAAACCGTGCATAAAATTAAAAAGGCAAAACCTCTCAGCACGGCCCTCCCTCAGTATTGCTCCTCAGTGTGACACTCCCTCAGTAATGCCCCTCAGCGCGGCCCTCCCTCAGTATTGCCCCTCAGTGTGACCCTCCCTCAGTAATGCCCCTCACCATAGCCCTCCCTCAGTAATGCCCCTCAGTGTGACCCTCCCTCAGTAATGCCACTCAGCATAGCCCTCCCTCAGTAATGCCCCTCAGTGTGCTCTCCCTCAATACTGCCCCTCAGCATAGCCCTCCCTCAGTAATGCCCCTCAGTGTGCCCCTCCCTCAGTACCTCCCCTCAGTTTTGCCCGTGTGGCTCTCCTGCACTATTGACCCCAGTGTGACCCTCCCTCAGTAATGCCCCTCAATGTGGCTCTCCCTCAGTACCTCCCCTCAGGGTGGCTCTCCTGCACTATTGACCCTCCTTCAGTAATGCCCCTCTGTGTGGCTCTCGGTACTGCCGCTTAGTGTGACTCTCCCTCAGCACCTCCCCTCAGCGTGGCTCTCCCTCAGTAATGCCCCTCAGCGTGCCCCTCCCACACTACTGCCCCTCAGTGTGGCTCTCCTGCACTACTGATCCTCAGTGTGACCCTCCCTCAGTAATGCCCCTCAGTGTGGCTCTCGGTACTGCCGCTTAGTGTGCCTCTCCCTCAGTTTTGCCCCTCAGCGTGGCTCTCCCTCAGTACTGTCCCCCGGCCCTGCGGCATTCCCTCATTCCTGCCCTACAGAGTGGCAATCCAGTGAAAGAAGCAAAAATTAGACTTGAGGATAGTTACAAGAGCAGGAGGTGGAGGGGGTGGTGGAAAATATGGCAGGAGAGACTACCTCACCACTCTCTCATATTCAACTTTCCACCCGGTCTAATCGCTCTCCAGCACCCTCTAAATGTTCATGCCGACTTCGCTCACTGCCACGTATTTTAATTATTTCCAGTCTTATCCCATTCTCCCCTCACTGCAGCACCCCTTATTATCCCGCCTAGCCGGATCCCTCCATCACCCCCCAGCTTCTTAACCTGTAATATTCCAAATTTCTTCCTCCTGCACAGTCGCCCCACTCTTACATATTCATTCTAATCCCACTCAATCCAACCCCACTACCAGCCCCTTTAAAGGGACTTGTATGATCTTGTACACCAGTCACTGTAACACTGAGAAACACAGTTTTGGAATTTTATTAGGAGAGAATTCAAGTAGTGGAGCAAAGTGCAAAGTAAATTTATTGTCGGAGTGCCTTGAAAAAGTACTCAGCCCCCACAACTATTTTCACATTTTACTGTCTCATCTTCTAAATTTATAAATATATTGAAGTAGGATTTTTGAGCTAATCTACAAAACACTGTGTATCATGTCAAAATAAAAGAAAAATTCCAAAACCTGTCAACAATTTACTAAAAATTTAAAAAAAACAAAATTGTGAGGCTGAAAAAAGTTTTCATCCCCTTTGGAGTAACTATGCTAACTTTCCTTGGGTGCAATGTGTTACCTTACCATCTCAACCACTTCGTTGATGTAGAAATTTGGAGGATCACCTGTTTACAATGAATTCATAAGAATAAATACCCTTCTCTCTGTAAGGTCCAACAGTATGTCAAATTTTCAACCAGGCCAAATCAAAATGAAGACAATAGAGCATTCAAGGCAAGTCATGGAAATGATAATAGAGAGGCACAAATCTGGGCAAGGGTAAAGACACTGAACATACCATGGAGCTCAGTGCAGTCCATCATGTAAAAGTGGAAAATATATGAAACCACAGCCACACAGCCTAGGTCAGGCCGCCCCTCTAAACGTAGTCACCGGTGAAGAATGGGACTTGTAAGAGAGGCTACTGTGACACCAACAGACACTCTTAGTGAGCTGCAGAGTCAGTGGCTGCAACTGGAGATGAAGTTCATGGCTCCACAATCTCTCAGCCAGGTCTTGCACAAAAGGGTATTTATGGATCCCTGGCTAAAAAAAAACATTATCCTTGCCTGCAAAGCATCACTTGGAAGATGCTGTAAAGACGTTGAAGAAGGTCTTGTGGTCGGATGAGACTAAAGTGGAACATTTTGGCCTCATTACTAGGCAGTACATGTGGTGTAAATCTAATACTGCGCATCAGCCAGGTAACAACATCCCGACTGTAAAGTATGGTGGAGGTAGCATCATGCTTTGGGGGTGCTTTTCAGCAGCAGGGACTGGAAATCTGGGCAGGGTTGTCGGAAAGATGAATGCCGCCTAACATAGACAGATCTTGGATTAAAAACCTGCTACTCTCTGCCAGAAAGCTTAAACTGGGGAGGAAGTTAGTCTTTCAGCAGGACAACGACCCAAAGCACACTGCCAAAGCAACCATGGAGTGGCCTCAAATGAAGAAAATTGATGTCCTTGAATGGCCCAGTCAGAGTCCTGACTTTAACTGGGATCGGACATCCCTGGCAAGACCTCAAGACTGCTGTCCACCGTCATTCCCCAACAAACCTGGCACAGCTCCAGCAATTTTACAAAGAGGAATGGGCAAATCTTGCTCCATCACATTGTGCAAAGCTAATAGTGACACATCCAAAAAGCCTACTGGCTGTAATAGCTGTGAGAAGTGGTTCAACTAGGTATTAGGCAAAGGGAGATGAATACTTCTGAACTGCAGACATTTCAGTTTTTTGTTCTTTACAATTTAGTTTTTTTAGCTCTACTATGGAAACAGGAGCATATGATTCACAAATAAAAACTCTGTTAGATTGCTCAAAATCCCTGGTGGGGGGGGGGGGGTTAAATAATTTTACAAGACACTGTGTGTCACCATATTCAAGCCTGAGATTTGTTCTCTTATGAGCATGGTCAGTAAATCCAGGAAACATAATAGATCCACTGAAAGACCACACCAACTTGGGTGTCCAGTCAGTGTGCCAAAGACAACAAACTCTGCAAATACTAAAAGAAAAAGTTAGTAAGAAATGAGCAATAAATACCTAGAACGTGATATGGAGAGTTCTTGAAAGTGAATCTGTAGGTTGTGGGAACAGTTCAATGATGGGGCAAGTGAAGTTATCCCCACTGGTTCAAGAGCTAGATGCTTAAGGGGTAATAACTTCCTAAACATAGTGGTGTGAGTTCTGAGGCTCCTGTACCTTCCTTCTGATAGCAGCAGCGAAAAGAGAGGATGACCTGGATGGTGGGGGTCCCTGATGATGGATGCTGCTTTCCTGCAACAACGCTCCGTATAGATGTGACCACTGAAGGGGAGGAATTTACCCATGATGTATCCCCTATTTTTTTGGAGGATTTTCAGTTCAGAAGCATTGGTATTTCCCAATGCCTTTATAAGTTCCCTGTAATAATACAGGTCCTTTGCAATGGTGGATATGCAATGGCAAGCATTTAAAGATCGCATTAACTATAAAAATTGTTCATCCCAGTTTAGCAAAAGAATAAACCAGGGAAGGTAGTGCACCCGTGGCTGACAAGAGAAATTAGGGATAGTATCAATTCCAAAGAAGAAACATACAAATTAGCCAGAAAAAGCGGCACACCTGAGGACTGGGAGAAATTCAGAGTCCAGCAGAGGAGGACAAAGGGCTTAATTAGGAAAGGGAAAAAAGATTATGAGAGAAAGCTGGCAGGGAACATAAAAACTGACTGTAAAAGCTTTTATAAATAGATGAAAAGAAAAAGATTGGTTAAGACAAATGTAGGTCCCTTACAGTCAGAAACGGGTGAATTGATCATGGGGAACAAGGACATGGTAGACCAATTGAATAACTACTTTGGTTCTGTCTTCACTAAGGAGGACATAAATAATCTTCCGGAAATAGTAGGGGACCGAGGGTCTAGTGAGATGGAGGAACTGAGGGAAATACATGTTAGTAGGGAAGTAGTATTAGGTAAATTGAAGGGATTGAAGGCAGATAAATCTCCCGGGCCAGATGGTCTGCATCCCAGAGTGCTTAAGGAAGTAGCACAAGAAATAGTGGATGCATTAGTGATAATTTTTCTAAACTCTTTAGATTCTGGATTAATACCTGAGGATTGGAGGGTGGCTAATGTAACCCCGCTTTTCAATAAAGGAGGGAGAGAGAAACCAGGGAATTATAGACTGGTAAGCCTGACATCAGTGGTGGGGAAAATGCTAGAGTCAGTTATCAAAGATGTGATAACAGCACATTTGGAAAGCGGTGAAATCATCAGATGAAGTCAGCATGGATTTGTGAAAGGAAAATCATGTCTGACGAATCTCAGAATTTTTTGAGGATGTAACTAGTAGTGTGGATAGGGGAGAACCAGTGAATGTGGTATATTTGGATTTTCAAAAGGCTTTTGACAAGGTCCCACACAGGAGATTAGTGTGCAAACTTAAAGCACATGGTATTGATGTGGATAGAGAATTGGTTGGCAGACAGGAAGCAAAGAGTGGGAATAAACGGGACCTTTTCAGAATGGCAGGCAGTGACAAGTGGGGTACCGCAAGGCTCAGTGCTGGGACCCCAGTTGTTTACAATATATATTAATGACTTAGACGAGGGAATTAAAATACAGCATCTCCAAGTTTGTGGATGACACGAAGCTGGGCGGCAGTGTTAGCCATGAGGAGGATGCTAAGAGGATGCAGGGTGTCTTGGATAGGTGAAGTGAGTGGGCAAATTCATGGCAGATGCAATTTAATGTGGATAAATGTGAGGTTATCCACTTTGGTGGCAAGAACAGGAAAACATTATTATCTGAATGGTGGCCGATTAGGAAAAGGGGAGGTGCAACGAGACCTGGGTGTCATTGTACACCAGTCATTGAAAGTGGGCATGTAGGTACAGCAGGCAGTGAAAAGGGCAAATGGTATGCTGGCATTCATAGCAAGAAGATTCAATTACAGGAGCAGGAAGGTACTACTGCAATTGTACAAGGCCTTGGTGAGACCACACATAGAGTACTATGTGCAGTTTTGGTCCCCTAATCTGAGGAAAGACATTCTTGCCATAGAGGGAGTACAAAGAAGGTTCACCAGATTGATTCCTGGGATGGCAGGACTTTCATATGATGAAAGACTGGATCGGCTAGGCTTATTCTCTCTGGAATTTAGAAGATTGAGGGGGGATCTTATTGAAACGTATAAAATTCTAAAGGGATTGGACAGGCTAGATGCAGGAAGATTGTTCCCAATGTTGGGGAAGTCCAGAATGAAGGGTCACAGTATGAGGATAAAGGGGAAGCCCTTTAGGACTGAGATGAGGAAAAACTTCTTCACACAGAGAGTGGTGAATCCGTGGAATTCTCTGCCACAGGAAACAGTTGAGGCCAGTTCACTGGCTATATTTAAGAGAGTGTTAGATATGGCCCTTGTGGCTAAAGGGATCAGGGGGTATGGACAGAAGGCAGGTACAGGGTTCTGAGTTGGATAATCAGCCATGATCGTACTGAATGGCGATGCTGGCTTGAAGGGCTGAATGGCCTATTCCTGCACCTATTTTCTATGTTTCTATGCCAGTTCTGGTCTCAAAAAGAGAGATCTGATAAGCTCTCATAACTTATAAGATTATGAATTGAATTGACTTGACTTTATTTCTTACATCCTTCACATACATGAGTAAAAATCTTTGTGTTACGCCTCCATCTAAATGTGTAATGTGCAATCACAGTAATTTATAATAAATAGAACAGTCAATGTAATATAGAGTACACTCACATCAGCGTGAGTTCATCAGTCTGATGGCCTAGTGGAAGAAGCTGCCCTGGAGCCTATTGGTCCTGGCTTTTATACTGAGGTACAGGTTCCCAGGTGGTAGCAGCTGGAATAGGTTGTGGTTGGGATGACTTGGGTCCCCAGTGATCCTATGCACCTGTCTTTGTAAATGTCCTGAATTTCACATCTACGGATGCGCTGGGCTGTCCAAACACACTCTCTGCAGAGTCCTGCGATTGAGGGAAGTACAGTTCCCAAACCAGGCAGTGATGCTCTCAATTGTGCCCCTGTATAAGGTTGTTAGGATCTAGGGGCCTATACCAAACTTGCTCAACCGTCTGAGGTAAAAGAGGTGCATTATGCCCTTTTCACCACATATACAGACATTATCTCTTTTCCCATATGCATTAAAGATGAGAGAGCATAACTTCAAAGGAGATGTGAGGGGCAAGTTTTTTTTTTAACACAGTGTGTGGGTGGGTGGCTGGCTGGCTGGAATGCACTGCCTGGGGTGGTGGTAGAGGCAGATACATTAGGGATTTCAGACGTTTAGATAGGTAAATGAATGTGGGGGAAATGGAAGGATATGGACATTGTGTAGGTATTAGGGATTAGTTTAGTATTTAATTAATAATTGGTTCAGCACTACATTGTGGGCTGAAGGGCCTGTTCCTGTTCTACTACTTTAAAAAAATAGTACTTGCCAGAGAGGGCTTGCAACAAAAATTCACAAGATGTTCCCTTGAATTGCAGGTTTACCACATGCTTAAATTAATTAGCACCATCAATATTATTTTTTTTTGTAATTTGCAGTTTGCCTTCTTTTGCACGTCGGTTGTTTGGCCGTCTTTGCGTTCAGACAATTGATTCCATTGTGTTTGTTTGCATCTCTACTGTGAATGCCCACGAGAGAGCGAGCCTACCTGAGATACCAAAGTGCTGGGTTATGGACTCTACATCAAGGTCTCTTTGGGGGCTTTTGCTATTGTTTGCATGGTGGATGGGGTTGTCAGTACTTCTGCTGTTTATGAAATGGGGAGGGAGCTTCAGGTTTTTGATGTCTCTATCATTCAATCTTTAGAGTTTGTTTCATGGATGTCTGTGAAGAGTAAGAATTTCAGGTTGTATACCGTATACATTCTCTGACATTAAATTGAACCAGTTGAAAATTAATCTCAGAGTAGTATAATCATGATATACATGTACTTTGATAACAACATTACCATGAACTTTGATCACATCTTCCAAAACATTCAGGGAAGCTAAAACTTCAATTTATGGACAGGACTTATTTCATCGTAATTTATTGGTAGGACTGGCTTTATTCTGAAGCTGCCGTTGCTTTCTTCCCTGAGCCATACTCTCTCTAATGCAATCTTAAATGTGTTTTCCACTAGAGTTCAAAAGATGAAGGGAGCACAAAAGGGAAGGCCTTTATTTTACAAGAAGCACAACTCTGGCAATGCGCCCACACGGTTAGCTGGTAGGAAGGCCTACATCTTCTCTGTAGAGTTAACCTGACTTATTTGACAGCTGATGGAATCTATTTTGCAGTTGCACTTACGTTTTTTTTCCCAATCATTTGTTTTAAAAATATACCCTTTTCACCCTTGGTACAGTGTTATTTGTACAGATTCTACCACCGCCACCCCATTATCTTTGTAAAATTTACACCATGTTCTGCCTGCTGTTGCTCCAAGGGTTTATCTCCATCTACCATTTAGCATCCTAGCCTTCAGCAGTAAGCTATGGAACTCATTCTCCAAATCTCTCAAAAAACTGATGCCCTCCCCCACCTCCAAAGCTTTTCCTCCAAGAGGACCACAACGTTGTCATCGGGTTTTGAGACTTGCATGCCTCAACGACCCAGAGAGTAATGTTGGCTGGAGTCAGGGCTTTGGCTCTTGGTAGGGTCATCCATGCCAAACAGGGTCAAAGGGTAGCGGCCAGACTAATAGTGGTCCACTGGTCCTCCAAGTTTTGGGGCGGGGGGGGGTTCAGCTCAGGGCTAACAACCCTGACTGGTAAAATAAAATTGTTATGGAAACAGCAATAAAGACCCCTTCTACATCAGTGCAACGGCATTTCCGAGTCTCCATCCAGGGCCTGCATGAAACCAGGCTACTGACACAATGAAGGAAGCCCTGAACACCGCCAGAGATGGAGGACTTACATTGCTGTCCTAAACTCCAGCGGCACAATAGGCTGTAACATCTAAATCTTTTGAGTACTTACACTGTCTTGGTGCCACATTTTGCTTGACGGAACTGTGGAGTAGCAAAGCACACTGAAGTGCAGTGTGTATTAGCTACAGCAGCTCCCAACCCAACAATCTCCACCATCTTTGGACTTCACGAGCAGACGAATAGGCCAATTGGCCTCATTTTGCCCCCATGTCTTAGGTTTTATGGTCTTTGAGGTATACTACAGGTCTTCCCTAGGCTGACAGGGTTCTATTCCATGACAGCTCACAAGTTGGGAAAGGTGGACACGAACCAAGTTTGCAGCCAGCAGAAGATGCCCGCAACCCAAAAGCAGCCGGCCGGTCTCCCCAGTGTAAACAAGTTAGGTGCTCATAGCCAGAGGAGGTGCTGTATCTACGATTGTCCTATTATCACCACTGGGTGCTAGATCTAAGTTCTCAGCCGTGCTCCCAACAGCACAGTGGCAGTACCTTCACTTGGACTGTAATAGCTTCAACCAGCAGTTCACCACCACTTTTGATGGTGGAGATCCTGAAAAAGCAATTAAATACAAAACTGAAAGTTGCTGTGTAAATGAAGACTTTTTTTCTGAGAACCAGTACAGAGATACTGTTCACACCATCATCGACAGTGCATGGAAGTAACCACTCTCAGTCGATAGGTAAAAATGATGTGGCAATTTGAAGCACTGTTTTCCACACCAGAATGGGAACCATTGGTGCACTCATTTCAAGGCAGTGCCACTGTCTGGCAGACTTGCCACTCCAAGCATCTGCCATGACCCTGCTTTGCACATACTGATATCAAATTCAAAGCTATCTATTGACAAGCTGCAACACATTCAGGTCACTGCTAGACTTTTAATTAAAACAAAAAGTGAGGAAACATCATCCCTGGCCTATCAGTTCAACATTTGCTTCCTGTTATCCTTTAGAACTCATTAAAGTTCTCTTAATGTATTTTTAAGTTCTTAATGTTCTGGACCTAGAGTACATCACAGAATCATTTTATAATCCTACTTGAGCTCTCAGGACTTTTTCTGCTAGTCTCTTAAATTTAAACAATTTCCCTCAGAAGATAATTGGGCAGGTCAGCTTTTTCTAAGCTACTGTGGAATTCAATTCCAAAAACTATAAAGGATGCAGACTCAGTTGACACTTTTAAACGTTAGCTCAAAACCTATTTAACTCTGTCTTTTACTTTCATGTTTACTTTTGTATTTCCATGTTTGCATTGTAAAGCACTTCGCCTGTATGAAAAGTGCTGTTATCACTAGCGGAAAAGATACCACAGATTAAGCCTAACAAGGTGATGCTGTGTACAAGCTCAGAAGCCTCCCATTCACTGTCCATCTGTAAACACTAATCAGTGAAGAGATGCTGCCAAGGTGCGGTCATAAAGACCTCATCAGCTGCAATACCAAGGGTTTATTTGGTGGGGGTGGGTCAGCAAGTTATGCCCCAGGTCACAGAGCAAATTCTTTGCTCTTTTCCAGCAAGACCTCACCAAACATTCCAGGTGTTGCAGTGGGGTGCCAGTCCAAACAATTACACACAAGCTCTGGAACGGGGGCTAATGTGTTACCAACTGAGCTGATCTCACCCTCCCCACCCCAACCCACAATTTCAATAGGTCCAGCCTGTGAATTAAGAGCGACAGTGTGACAGGGTGAAAGCACTGAGCTCTGAGAACCAGACAGCCCACAGGTAAGCGCCCAGCAGACTACCATTGTAAGTGAAAACACACACAAGTAAATGTTTCAGATTAGTTTTATTGAATCTTAAGCTACAGGTTAAATTACAAATACCCCTGCCCATCCCTTCCAAATCTAATTTCAGACACTGGTTTTAGGGTAGGCAATTACACAAAACTACTAAATCATTTCTCATGCTATAGGTAAATTAAATGAACCTTATTTCTTTTAATAATTTGTAATACCAGAAAGGACATATGAGCGCGCCTCCCCTAATCCCATTCCTTTACGATCCCCACCCACCATCCCAAAAAAACATCTGCAGTTTCTTTTGCAACCTTCCCGCCGCCAAAGGCACTAACAGAGGGATGATAACAGCTCTCCAGCACAGACAGGAACAGGTGCAGTCGGTGCCAGAAGGCTGGTCAACCTCAGGGGACAATGTGACCGAATACAACCCTCTCACTCCCACACACACACCTTACAAGTGCACACACGGTGCAACTTTCTACCGCACACAACACAGTACACGTCCGCACTGGGCCAATGGGGCATGAGAGATGCTTTTTATAGCTCCCTCTCAGATGACTGCACATTAACAAAGGAACAGGAAACGCGCCACATGCATGCACGCACACACATACACTCAGACACAGAAAGAGCCCAGAAAAGATGCAGTGTCCTCTTACAGCATATCAGTTTCAGAAGCATGCCTCTTGCCCCCTTGTCAACTGTTGCCCCTAGCAAGCAAGCTCCTAGAATAAGTAGTAACCCTGGTCAAAATTCTGCTGCTTTTCCCATCGTGCCAGTAGTTTTCGCACTGATTAGGTCACCCATATTCCAGATTAAAGTGAGATGGGATGGGGAAGGTGGGGTGGGGGAGGGGAGCACTAACTGGAGAAGGTAGACCACACAACAGCATCACCGAACCCTGACTGACACTGCGCAGGTCATCCACACACCCCACCCCTGACTGACCCCCACCACCAGCTCTCCGCCCCTCCCGCCCAACTCTCACCCCACGAGTCCAGAGGCTGCAGAGAAACAAGAGTGACAAGGAAAACAAAAACGAAGAGAGCACAAGCACAGGCAGAACAACTGCTCCCGTGCAACCTGGGGACTGGACCAACTGTGGCGACATGTTGGGTGTGGCTGAGACAAATGGGGAGGGAGAGAGTGACAGTAAAGCTACTCTTTTTTTTTGTATCAATCGTGGTGGTGGTACGATTCAGAAGCGACAAATATTTAAAAGGGGAAGCCTGTTCTGCTTCACCATGCAATCGCCAAACTGGAGGACCAAGTGACCGTGCCAACTGCAAGTAGAAGAAGCCACTGGTGGGGACGACGCAGGGCCAGAGGAATGGCTGGAATCCCAGCTAGTTTCAAGCACCAGAGGCCCCAGGATCAGCTCCGAGCTTCTGAACCCCAGGCAACAAGGTGCCACAGCAAGAGCAGCTCATCACTCCTCCCAAAGCTGCCCACCTACAGGCAGTAAAGGGGCTGCGAACCCATCACTACTTGAGGGACCTGCATGGTGAATTAATGGAACAGGCTCCCCCCTTTAAAACGTGCTGGGAAGTAGTTACTGAAGGCGCCTTTTTGCCAACTTGCATTCAGAGAGATCTGTAGGACTTGTACGGAGAGATTTTTTTTTCGGAAGGGGGGAGGGATTGGGTTTGGGTGCAGGGAGATGTCCGGAAAATGGAACCAAAAATAAAACCCCTGGAACAGCATCCAATCACAATCAGGGAGAGAGATAAGCGTCAAGTGTGTTCACATAACCTACGGATCACACGGTGGAGCTGCAGAGATTATATGTTTTGAGAAAGAGAGAAAGATATAATATATATAATTTTTTTTTGTTTAAATGCCACGGCGCTGTTCGTGCCACGATCGCGCGGGTCGTGTATTCGTCTGGAGAGAGCAAACTTCCGGTCGGACGGCGGCGGCGGCGGCGGAGGAGGAGGAGGAGGAGGAAATCGTCGGTTCATTGGGCAATAGTGGGGTTCGGTGGAATAAGCGTAGCCGTACTGATCATACCTAAGAGAAAAAGCACATCATGTCAATACAGAGAGGGTGGCAAGGAAAGACGCTCACGCATTCACCGAGGGAGAGGGTGCGGGGGGAGGAGGCAAGCTAGAAGTGAGCACTGTGGGGGACTAATATAATGGGGCTCTGTGGGGAGGGAGGGTCACCTAACAATTTGAAAATTCATCTCTCGCCAATGAAGCACGGAATTTGAGGTGAGGACATGGTGTTCAGCCAGGTTTTGTGATGGTATCTGGGGCCATAAATGACCAAAGATGGTGCCGTAAGCACCCCAGCAACCACTTCCCCCACCCAGTCACTCTGGTTCACAAGTCACCTCTTCCACTCTTAAACCAACAGTGGTGGGGGTTCACCTTTTTTTTAAAACCCTGACAACCTGCTATAAGGCAATTTGGAACACCATTCTCCCTCACCTACATCCCTCCTACTCAAGGGTTTAGGGTCTCTGGAATAGGCATCTTACTGTGCTACCAACACCCTCAATGTCTGTGAATGACGTATGGTTCAGGGACAATCTGAACTCATCCAGGAGGGAGTCACCACCCCTCCATCACTTTTTGAGTCCATACCTCCAGTAGAGACACTGTCAAAGATGCAGAGATCCAGACCATTTGCGTGACACAGAGAATATAAAGGGACGTTTAACAGAAGCAGGCCCCGGCACAACACACAAGACCCACCAGCACCACAAACAGGAGTGAAGCAGCCTCTGGTAGATTATCTAAAGCATCCACAACCGTCAATGAAGTAAATGCCAAGGCAAGAACGGAGACGGCTCATCCCTTCAACCAAAAGGCCACTGTGAGGGCTGCAGGCCACCAGGTGATCCCACCTACAACTATGGCAGGGCTGGAAACAGCACGTCAGTCTCTCCCAAGACCTCGCAATCTCTTTCTTACACATCCCCTGGGTAGGACCAAGGGAAGCGGTGATGGTAATCTCTAAATGGGCTCTGCATCCAGCCTAAGGCACAAGGTAAAATCAAACAGGAGTATAACTAAAGCGTTTGCCTACTCAAGATATTCTTACTTGTTCATCACCGTTCAGGATTACAGGATCCCGGGAAACATGATGCAGATGTAACTCAGCACCTGGGTGATTTTCCAAGGCAGGCACACTTATCAGAATCAAAAAGGGGCTATCGCAAGACTTTCACCTTTTTCACATTCAGAATGAAACCAGTCTGAGGAAAGATGGCAAGAGCATCAAAGGCTAATAATCTGACACTCTGTGAATGGATTTATTGCAGAAGAATGGGGTCCAGGCCAATTAAACCAGTGCCGTGTACTTGTGGGAATTTTATTACCACAAGATAAACTACTGGGTTACCAGGGATGTCCGAAGTTGTGACACATAAAAAGGGTTTAACGATTAGGATTGAGTCAGATTCCACTTGGGTTGCTTTCATAAGATTGCGTTCTCAATAAAAGCAAATCTGGGGTGTGGCGATGGGGAGGAGCAGTCACTGCCCTGTCCTTAACAGTGCAATTACATTACCAAATCAATGTTTGTGCTAGGATGCAAGTTCAGGGCATTGCAGAATAATCTAACACAGTAGTCATTCAAGCCCATTCACTGTGTTTGCAATGACTCCCAAAGGGGCACCCCATCAATCCTGATCCTGTTCTTTGCCTGTGATTATTTATAATTTCACACCTCGCCAAATATTCTTCGTGAAGTTACTGACTTGGCTTTGGGGGGGGGGGGGTCACAGACTTTTCTGCTCTCCTGAACTTGGAATATCTGTCAAAGCTCTGTTTCAGAGGTAATTCCCACCTTCAGTATCCTAGTAAATGTCCACTTACAGCCTTGTTAACCCCAACGTTCTCTCTGCTGCTCAGAGTGGGGACGGGAGGGTTCCCCTCCAGTTACGTATGGCTCTATAGCAGGCTTCGTATTTGCATGTGATGGCTACGATTGGTTAATGACCCAAAAGTCATCAATTTGCAGCTGGGGGTGGAAAGCTAACATGGCCTCCTTTAGCCTCATCTTTGACAAACGTCCTCTGGGACCTTTACACAGGCAGTGTCCAAATCAAGAACTCCAGAAACTCACACACAATACCTGTTTCTGGCAACATTCATCCAAATCCAAACAGAGAGGGCACCATTCCCACATATGCATTCTCAAAGTAGATAACAGGGGACACCCAACCCCATTTCAGAAGGCAAATGCTGAGATAATTTCATCTCTTTTCTCCCCAGCAACTCCTCACCCGCCCCAACCGCCACGCAACACGCCACTCCGCGCCAGCGCCAAGTTCTGCGTTACTTACTGTGGAGCCCACAGGATGCCTGGTGTGGCATTACTGCTCCGTCACCTGGGCAGTCCCAAGGGAAGAGTCTTCAACGGGTGCCACCGTATTCCACGCAGCAGCAGCGACGTAAACGACATTATTCGCTGCCGAGGCCGCCATGCTCTCCCCTGTCCCCACTGCAGAAGTAAGGGCGGCATGCCCTGCTGCCGCCGCCGCCTGCTTGCGTGCTACGGCTATGTACCTGAGGCTTTCGTCCATGTATTTCTCTGTTTGATATTTTGGCACCGTGAGCGGCGAGAGGCGGGTGCGCTCATACAGGGAGTTGTTACTGGTGGTCACTGCAGACGAGGCAAGACGATTAGGGCTCCTCTCTCTTCCATAATCGAGAGTCGCATAACCAGCGGCAGCGGTGGCCGTCTGGTAATCTTCGTAATAGTCGTAATAGGAGCCGTGACCGTAATCGTAGTCGTAATAGGAATAGTAAGAGGGGTAGTATTGGGACGCCAGCTGGTACTGGCTGTACTGATTCAGGCGCAGTGAGTGGCAATCTCGAGCTTGGTGGCCCTGCCTTCCGCAACGCTGACATACTTCCCGCTGCCCACCAGATTTCCCATAGGTCGACCTGGAGAGCTGCACCCTGAGCTTGTTCCCTAGGAACTCCTGGCCGTCTAGGCTGGCTATTGCTTTGATTGCATCTTCCTCTTTTTCCATGTGGACAAAAGCATAATCTGAAAAAGAGGAGGAAGGAAAGTTACATTCGCATCTTAGAAAACAGCATTGGCACCCAATTGCTGCCCAATCCCCAGCAGGGCCATTAGAAAGCTGTTGTTTGAATCATGACACAGTAGCACTAAACCTCCGCTATGATACACAAGCAGATGCCTAGTCACCTTCAGTCCTGTCAATTACTTAATTTTCTTTCATGATCAGATCTAGTCAATATCCAGGCTGAAAAGTGGAAAATTACACGGTGGATGATGGTCATTTCTGATCAGAGTTCACCTTGAAATGGGGCAGGTACAATGATACGATTTAAAAACCACTGGGATACTATGGGGGGTGGATCTGGGCCAAATGGAGGAAATTGAGATTAGATGGTTGGGCATCATGATATGACATGGACACATTGGGCTCTACGCCTCTGCAAGTTTGCCTCCATCTGACTGGGAGCTCAGTGAACCAACCGTGGCTAACAGAGCTGCTCAGCGCCCCATCCACTACTGTAAACGCTCGCTCCAATCCACATCCCCCCACAGAGAGGCTTCAGTGGGAATCAGCTACAAAACCAAGGGGGTGTATCGGTTAGTGGAAGCTGTTACAGCTCAGAGTCAATTCCAGAGATTATACGTTCTCCCCATAACCTCGTGGACTTTCTCCCACATTCCAAAGAGGTACTGGTTAGTAGGTTAATTTGTCCTGTGATTCGGTTAGCGTTAAAGAGTGGAGTGCTGGACAGCGTGACTCTTTGGATTGGAAGGACCAGTTCCACACTAAACTAAAGCATACTACAATTGTGGCAGCAAGTAGAGCTGCTGCCATATGGCACCCAGTGAACTGAGGCTCAATCCTCACTGCAGGGGCTGTTTGCATGGAGGTTTCATGCCTTCTCCGGGACTGCACCGAGTTTCCCGAGGTCCCCCGATTCCGTCTCACACCAAAGACGTGCATTTTGCTTGGTTAACTCGCCTCTGCAAGTTGCGCCCAGTGCATGGGCAGGTGGTAGAATATGAGAGGAGGCAGGAGAGAGGAGAGTCAATGAGGATGTGGGGGGGGGGGGGAGGGAGGGGCAGGGGAACATAAACAGGACTAACCAACGTTAGCACTAATGGTTCAGTGTGGATGTGGCGGACTGGTCATCCTTTAATTCTTTCTACATCGGTCTGCAGCAACTGGAACACCACCCCGTGCAATACCACGCACCATACCAAATAACACACTACTTCTGTGATCTTTGGCTTTGAACCTACCTAACATTACTATGGACATTATTATCGTGTCTGCTGAAGGGTCTTGGCCTGTAGTTCTTTTCCATTGATGGTGCATGGCCTGCTGAGTTCCTCCAGCATTTTGTGAGTGTTGATTGGACTTCCAGTGCCTGCAGATTTTCTCTTGTTTGTGATTGGAATACTACAGGTGTACCTTCACTGGAGAATCTTAGTGATCCCAGCAGTAACCCTGGGGTCACTGACTGGGAAATAATATATCTAACAGCAGCACCCTTTGCCAGAATGAATGGAATGGACCTGACACATTCCCCTGAATGTATCTCGGGTCTCCAATTTACCTTTCTGTCAGTGAATTAGTCAACCACACATCTTCACATATCCTACTAAATCCATGTAATCACATAAAGCCTGTAAGACATAGGAGTTCATTTAGTCCATTCAACCCATCAGCAAATCAACAATTGCATCATGGCTGATTTATTATCCTTTCCAAACCTACTCTTCTGCCTTCTCCCCATAAGCTACGTCCTTACTAATCAAGAACGTCATTGCCTTTGTATAGAAAATCCTACAGAAGGTAGTGGATTTGACCCAGTACATCACAGGCAAAGCCCTCACCATCATTGAGCACATCTACTTGAAACGTTGCCGTAGAAAAGCAGCGTCCATCACCAGAGATCCCCACCACCCTTCTCGCTGCTGCCTTCAGGTAGAAGGTACAGGAGCCTCAGGACTCGCACCACCAGGTTGAGGAACAGTTACTACCCCTCAACCATCAGGCTCTCGAACTAGTGATTAACTACACTCACTTGCCCCATCATTGAGATGCTCTCACACTTTAAGGACTCTTTATCTCATGTTCTCGTTATTTATCGCTTATTTGCATCCGCAGACTTTGTTGTCTTGTGCACTCTGATTAATCTTTCACTGATCCTGTTAAAGCAACAGATCACCTTTAGATTCTAAAACTCAGGGTTGTATACGCACTTTTGATAATAAAATGTACACAGAACGGGCTCATTCTCCCTTTGACGTGCAATGGCGCCGGGCTGCGTAACGTCATGACGTCAGAGGAATCCCTTCTATTCCTCCGCCGGGCTCTCGGAGGCCCTAAGCGAACCTGCGCCTCCCCCCACCAACCCCCCGGGGCCCCCTCACCTTTGACGATGTCGCACTCGACCACGCGGCCGTACTCCTCGAACTTGGCCCGCAGCTCCTGGTTGCTGCAGCTGGCCGCCAGGTTGCCCACGTAGACCTTGGTGACGGCCGCGGAGATCGGGGGCTTAGGCCGCGACTCGGCCACGTTGAGCTTCTGGCCGTGCAGCTCGTACTGGTTGAGCGCGGCGATGGCCTGCGCCGCCTCCTCGGGGCTGTCCATGTGCACGAAGCCGTAGTGCCGGATGATATCGCACTCCCGCACCGTGCCATAATACTCGAAGAGCGTACGCAACTCCTCCACCGTGCCCTCAGTCGGGATGTTGCCCACAAATATCTTCATTTTGCTCTCTGTGCCTCCCTTCCCTTTCTACAGTAATCGCTTTATCCAAACACCGCTGGCCTCGCGTATTTATGTTTAAACTGTTTGTTTTATTTTGAATAGAGCGCGACGATGCTGCCCCCCACTCTACAAAATGGCGCCGGTCCCAACGTTCGCCCAGGCAGTTGGAGTGGGAGGGGACGACCCTCTTTAAATGATGGTGCTCTCAGCCAATCAGAATCGGAGTACCGTCCCGCCGCCGGATGGGCAGCCAATCGTGTTCCGATATTCCCCTCCGTTTGTCTCCAAAGCCCGCCCACTCCCTCTCGCACAGCTACATCCGGCGGAAAGGGGCGGGACACACTGCCCCTTTCTGCAGCGCGGATTGGGCGCGCTGCGTGACCACGCGTGTTCCCATTCGCTCACATACTTCTCACTCCCGTCAGCTATAAATTTTGCGTCGAAAGGATGCGGGGTTACTTTTATGTGCGAAACAGCTTCTGATGATGTTGAGGTGTGAGAATTGGAAGAATTCGTATACGGAGGGGTAAGGGCAAGTGACGAGGCTTTCGGTCGGATCGCTGGTCAAAGGTGAGAGGTCAGAGGTCTCACATGGCCGCCACCTGTTAGATACATAGAGGAGGAATTCCGCAGATGCTGGAAATTCAAGCAACACACATCAAAGTTGCTGGTGAACGCAGCAGGCCAGGCAGCATCTCTAGGAAGAGGTACAGTCGACGTTTCAGGCCGAGACCCTTCGTCAGGACCCGTTGTTAGATGCATAGAGTGTTTTTCAAGTGACGGATAGTTGTCAAGCCACACCATTGCTCTTTTCATTTTGTTAGAACCCTACCCCGCCTTTGTATTGCTTTATACCCTCCTGGCCTCATTACTCCTGTCACCAATGCCTCCCTGCAGTGTTCCCCACCTTCATTCCATGGTGCACTGCCACCTCCTATGAAAGTCCACCTTCTTCAACTCTTTATAAACAGAGGGGACACTGTACAGAGGCTGGAATACTTGAGCAACACACACACACACACACACACACACACAAAGAGCTGGATGAATTCAGAGGGTCGACAAGACATGGAGCAGAATTGGGCCATTCTGCTCCGCCATTCCATCATGCCTGGTCCCGGAGGCCAAGTCCGTAAGTATATTTAAGGCGGAAGTTCGAAGTTCCATCAAGGGATCAAAGGATGTGGTGAGAAGGCAGGTGTGTGGGGTTGAGTGGGATCCGGGAGCAGCCATACTGAAATGGCAGAGCAGACTCAATGGGCCAAATGGCCCAATTTTGCTCCTACGTCTTATGGTGTTGCCCCTCCAGCCTGAGGGTGGACTCACCTTGCCATGAGGGAAGGCCATGGATTGACACGCCGGAATGGGAATGGGAATTAAAATGGTTGGCCGCTGTGAAGTCCTGTTTTTGTATCGGATAGAGTGGTGCTGCTTGATGAAGTGTTTTCCCAGTGTATGACAGTTCTCACCAATGTAGAAGAGGCCGCATCACTTCGGGAGCACTGGACACAATGGGGGACCCCAGCAGATCTGTAGGTGAAGTGTTTGGGGCCCTGAATGGAGGTGAGGGAGGAGGTGTATGGGCAGGTGTAGCACTTGGCCGTTTGTGGGGATAAGTGCTGGGAGGGAGATTAGTGGGGAGGGACAAATGGTTAAGGGAATTCCAGAGGAAGCGATCCCTGGGGAAATCGTACGGGGGAGGTAAAGATATGTTTAGTGGGGATGTTTAATGGGGACAAGCTCTCACTACCTATTAAGTGCTCCCAATAGCGTGCACCTCAAATAGCTGCTGACAACCAAGTCCAGCTCCTGGCCTTCACATGTGACTTAGCTATTAAGCCCGGTGGAAGGGAAGGAAAAATTCCCATGACCGATTAATTTCATGGGATATGGGCAAAAAGTGGCCAAAACAGCATTTAGTTGAGATGGCAGCAGTAACACTGATGTGTGGGACATAACGGAAAGCATTGACTACGAATGTAAAAAATGAAAAGGCATTCAATGGTTTATTCCTGTAAATAATTTTATTATGAATAAAGTTTATTTTGTTGAAAAAGTATTTTAGATTGATGTTGCCCCCTCCCAAAATAATCATGTTCTGATCAGATAAGGACGGCATGGTAGCGTAGTAGTTAGCATGCAAACAACAGGAATTCTGCAGATGCTGGAAATTCAAGCAACACACATAAAAGTTGCTGGTGACTCAGTTGCTGGTCCCTGGATCGTGACCCCACTAAGGAGCACCAGGCCATTGTCTCCCACACCATCACCGACTTTATCAGCTCAGGGGATCTCCCATCCACTGCTACCAACCTTATTGTTCCCACACCCCGCACTTCCCGTTTCTACCTCCTACCCAAGATCCACAAACCTGCCTGTCCTGGCCGACCTATTGTCTCAGCTTGCTCCTGCCCCACCGAACTCGTTTCTGCATACCTCGACACAATTTTATCCCCCCTTGTTCAATCCCTTCCTACCTATGTTCGTGACACTTCTCACGCTCTTAAACTTTTCGATGATTTTAAGTTCCCTGGCCCCCACCACTTTATTTTCACCATGGATGTCCAGTCCTTATATACTTCCATCCCCCATCAGGAAGGTCTCAAAGCTCTACGCTTCTTTTTGGATTCCAGACCTAATCAGTTCCCCTCTACCACCACTCTGCTCCGTCTAGCGGAATTAGTCCTTACTCTTAATAATTTCTCCTTTGGCTCCTCCCACTTCCTCCAAACTAAAGGTGTAGCTATGGGCACCCGTATGGGTCCTAGCTATGCCTGCCTTTTTGTTGGCTTTGTGGAACAATCTATGTTCCGTGCCTATTCTGGTATCTGTCTCCCACTTTTCCTTCGCTACATCGACGACTGCATTGGTGCTGCTTCCTGCACGCATGCAGAGCTCATTGACTTTATTAACTTTGCCTCCAACTTTCACCCTGCCCTCAAGTTTACCTGGTCCATTTCTGACACCTCCCTCCCCTTTCTAGATCTTTCTGTCTCTGTCTCTGGAGACAGCTTATCCACTGATGTCTACTATAAGCCTACTGACTCTCACAGCTATCTGGACTATTCCTCTTCTCACCCTGTCTCTTGCAAAAACGCCATCCACTTCTCGCAATTCCTCCGTCTCCGCCGCATCTGCTCTCAGGATGAGGCTTTTCATTCTAGGACAAGGGAGATGTCCTCCTTTTTTAAAGAAAGGGGCTTCCCTTCCTCCACTATCAACTCTGCTCTTAAACGCATCTCCTCCATTTCATGTACATCTGCCCTCACTCCATCCTCCCGCCACCCCACTAGGAATAGGGTTCCCCTGGTCCTCACCTACCACCCCACCAGCCTCCGGGTCCAACATATTATTCTCCGTAACTTCCGCCACCTCCAACGGGATCCCACCACTAAGCACATCTTTCCCTCCCCTCCCCCTGCATTCCGCAGGGATCGCTCCCTACGCGACTCCCTTGTCCATTCGTCCCCCCCATCCCTCCCCACTGATCTCCCTCCTGGCACTTAGCCGTGTAAGTGGAAAAAGTGCTACACATGCCCTTACACTTCCTCCCTTACCACCATTCAGGGCCCCAAACAGCCCTTCCAGGTGAGGCGACACTTCACCTGTGAGTCGGCTGGGGTGATATACTGCGTCCGGTGCTCCCGATGTGGCCTTTTATATATTGGCGAGACCCGACGCAGACTGGGAGACCGCTTTGCTGAACACCTACGCTCTGTCTGCCAGAGAAAGCAGGATCTCCCAGTGGCCACACGTTTTAATTCTACATCCCATTCCCATTCTGACATGTCTATCCACGGCCTCCTCTACTGTAAAGATGAAGCCACACTCAGGTTGGAGGAACAACACCTTATATTCCGTCTGGGTAGCCTCCAACCTGATGGCATGAACATCGACTTCTCTAACTTCCGCTAATGCCCCACCTCCCCCTTGTACCCCATCTGTTACTTATTTTTATGCACACATTCTTTCTCTCACTCTCCTTTTTCTCCCTCTGTCCCTCTGAATATACCCCTTGCCCATCCACTGGGTCCCCTCCCCCCCCCCCCGTCTTTCTTCCCGGACCTCCTGTCCCATGATCCTCTGGTATCCCTTTTGCCAATCACCTGTCCAGCTCTTGGCTCCATCCCTCCCCCTCCTGTCTTCTCCTATCATTTTGGATCTCCCCCTCCCCCTCCAACTTTCAAATCCCTTACTCACTCTTCCTTCAGTTAGTCCTGACAAAGGGTCTCGGCCTGAAACGTCGACTGCACCTCTTCCTAGAGATGCTGCCTGGCCTGCTGCGTTCACCAGCAACTTTGATGTGTGTGGCTAGTAGTTAGCACAATGGTTTACAGTACGGACGACCCGGGTTCAGTTCCTGCTGCTGCCTATAAGGAGTTTGAACGCTCTCCCCCGTGACCGTGTAGGTTTCCTCTGGGTGCCACGGTTTCCTCCCACAGTCCAAAGACGTTCCGGTTGTTAGATAAATTGGTCAGTGTAAATTGTCCCGTGATTAGGCCACGACTAATTCGGGAGGTTGCTGGGCAGCGTGGCTCGAAGGGCCGATTCCGCGCTGTACCTCAATGAGTAAATTATCTTTGAGTGATCTTCGAGGACCCAGCTGGTATTTATGACAATATGGTCATTTCCGAAACTATTTTTTCCCCATTCCACATACATCTAATTGTGTGGAATTTTAATTCCCTAACCAGTCACGGTGAGATCGCTGGTAGATAGTTCTGACCGGCCGCCCGTTCAGTAAATGTCACCGTTGTCCCATTTGGGGTACTGAGACCTGCATTTCAGTCCATCCTGGGGAGTTTTGAAGACCAGACCTCCTATTCCCTTCATCTTCTATTCTCTCCCAAACTTTCTGACAACGCTCTGGCTCGTAGAATGGTGGATCGCACTAAATTCTCTTTATTCGCAAGAAATAGTGAATACTGCAGATAGTAGTCATAGTCATACTTTATTGATCCTGGGGGAAATTGGTTTTCGTTACAGTTGCACCATAAATAATTAAATAGTAATATGTAAATTATGCCAGGAAATAAGTCCAGGACCAGCCTATTGGCTCGGGGTGTCTGACCCTCCAAGGGAGGAGTTGTAAAGTTTGATGGCCACAGGCAGGAATGACCTCCTATGACGTTCTGTACTGCATCTCGGAGGAATGAGTCTCTGGCTGAATGTACTCCTGTGCCCACCCAGTACATTATGTAGTGGCTGGGAGACATTGTCCAAGATGGCATGCAACTTGGACAGCATCCTCTTTTCAGACACCACTGTCAGAGAGTCCAGTTCCATCCCCACAACATCACTGGCCTTACGAATGAGTTTGTTGGTTCAATGAAGAAAGACCGTTTTCTCTGAGTCCAGACATGCCAAACGCTGGTGGGACTCAGCAATTCGGGCAGTATCTATCTAAGGAGGGGGAAAAAAAGGCAATGTTGTGGGCCGAGCCTCTTCATCACAACCAGGCAAAAACATTCAAAAGTTCAAAGTAAATTTATTATCAAAGTGTATATATATGTCAGCATATGCAATCCTGAGATTCATTTTCTTGCAGGCATGCTCAATAAATCCATAATAGAATAATAACCATATTATTATATAAAGACCGCATCGACTTGGACAGTCAAGCAGTGTGCAAAAGACAACAAACTACGCAAATAGAAAAAGAATTAATAATAATGATACTAAATAAATATTCAGAATATGAAATAAAGAGTCCTTGAAAGTGAGTCCACGGGTTGTGGGAACAGTTCAGTGATGGGGCGAGTGAAGTTATCCCCTCTGGTTTAGTAACCAGCTCGACTCACTCCAGGCAGGTACCAGCTCCAACATTCACAAAGCAGGGAACACCTCACAAATAACTTTGGAAACGACCTCCAGCCCAGCAGATGACCCGAAGCATCACTGTGTCTACTTTAAAACACAGAAAGCAAAGGGACTCCGTCTCACAAAATGGAGGATGTAAAACAGTTCCACAAAATGGCAGCCTCCATCTCATAGAAAGGTAGAAAACCCACAGCACGTGCTTATTCTTAATAGAATAAGGATCCAATTGAATGCTGTTCTTAGAGACCTATTTCCTTACTTCATGTTGATACTAAAATTTTACCTAAACTTTTGGCCTGTAGGATTGAAAATATGTTGCCATCTATTATCTCTGATGATCAGACTGGGTTTATCAAAAATCGATACTCCCATTTTAATATTCGTCATTTATTGAATCTTATTTATTCTCCTTCTAAAGAGGTTTCGGAATGTGTGATACCTTAGATGCTGAGAAAGCCTTTCATCGGGTTGAATGGAATTATTTATTTAAAACTTTAGAAAAATTTAACTTTGGGCCCGATTTTATTCAATGGATTAGATTACTTATCTCCCTCTGCTCAGGTTCTTACTAACTCTCAGTACTCTAAACTATTTAAACTTTATCGTGGAACTAGACAAGGTTGTCCTTTGAGTCCTTCGCTTTTTGATTTGGCTTTAGAACCTTTAGCTATTGCTTTCCGGGAATCTAATGATATCACTGGTATTTTAAGGAGGGGTATTACCCTCAAAGTTTTGCTTTATGCTGATGACCTTTTGCTCTACACTTCTAATGTGGAGTCTTTTCCTGCTTTAGTCAGTTTTCTGGATATAAACTTAACTTTCATAACAGTGAACTTTTTCCTTTGAATATTTTGGTATTAACCTTCCTCTTAAAATTGTAAGAAATCAATTTACTTATTTGGATGTAACAATTACTAGGAATTATAAATTCCTTTTTAAAGAAATTTGTTTTACACTTCTGAATTATGTTAAGAAGGCACTTTCAAATTGGTCACCTCTCTCTTTGTCGTTGATTGGCCGAATCAATTCCATTAAAATGAATATTTTGCCTATATTTCCATATTTATTTCAGACCATACCTATTTTTATTCCTAAATCCTTTTTTGATTCTTTGGATTCTATTATATCTTATATATGGAAAATAAAATTTCTGGATTAAATAAAGTTCATCTTCAAAAAGCTAAAAAGAATGGAGGTTTAACTTTACCGAATTTTAGGTTTTATTACTGGGCAGTCAATATACAGAATCTTACGTTTTGGTTATATTATATTAATCAAGAGGACTGTCCGGTCTGGGTTTCATTAGAAGCTAACTCTGTTAATAAATTCTCTATCATTTCTCTTCTCGGATCCTCAATTCCTTTATCTATAAGTAATTTAATTGTAGTTAAACGTGGTGGTGGCATCCGTTAGTCTTGCGAGACCATGGATCTGTGCCTGGAAAGCCTTGCTTCAGTCTCTGTTGGTAGAGCAGCGTCTGTTGTGGCTGTAGAGGCCCACACGGGAGTGACAGTCTTGGCTGCAGTGACTGCCCTTGAAGCCACTGTCCTCCAGTATTGTCCTGGTGCTGTTTTTCCGATGAGTGCGCTTTTCTTCAGCAGCAAGCCTCAGCTTCTCTTCTCCTCTTTTTAGACCTCTGCGTAGTTCCAGCCTCCAGTGAGAGCGATCGCTTGTGAAGTCTCCCACCTCTCGACGTTCATGTTCAGTGACTTCATGTCGCTCTTGCAAACGTCTTTGAAACAAAGATGGGGCCGCCCTTGTGCTCTCTTGCCGGAGGCCAGTTCCCCATACAGCAGGTCTTTCGGGATCCTCCTGTCTGACATGCAGTGTAACCAGTTATAAACACAGTTTGAGGACTTGGATACAGTTTAGAAAATATTTTGGTTTATTGAGTTTTTCACTTTCCAGTCCCATTTTTTCTAACTTTTTTTTAAACCTTATATGTCTGATGTAGTTTTTAAGGAGTGGAATAGATTGGGTATTAAATGTTTTCATGATTTGTTTGTTGGAGATGGTCTCTCTTCATTTGAACAACTGTCAGTTAAGTATAGCCTACCAAGAACTCACTTTTTTCGATATTTACAAATTAGAGACTTTTTGCGTTCTCAAGTACAAACATTTCCTAAGCGTCCAGATAAAAATTTACTTGATATAATTTTTAATTAAAAACCCTTCCATAATGCATCTATATCCAATATTTATGGTATGTTGTTGGGAATGAGAAATATTCCTTTAGATAAAATTAAAAACCTTTGGGAACAAGATTTACAGATTTCAATTTCAGAGGACACTTGGAATGAAATTTTTAAATTGGTTAATACCTCATCGTTATGTGCCCGTCATTCCGTTCTACAATTTAAAGTGGTTCATAGAGCCCATATGTCTAAAGACAAGCTGTCTCGTTTTTATTCGGATATATCTCCCTTTTGTGGTAGATGTAGTAATGGAGAAGCTTCATTAATCCATATGTTTTGGAGTTGTCCGAGTCTTGAAAAATATTGGAAGGAAGTATTTCAAACTTTTTCAGTGCTTTTTAAAGTAAATTTTAAACCTAATCCTTCGACTGCCTTATTTGGTATTGTTGGAGGAAATGACATTATTTCAGAGTCACATGATTTGCACATTTTGGCCTTTATTTCTGTTATAGGCATTGTTGCTTAAGTGGAAGGATGCCACACCGCCTACTCATACTCATTAGTTACATGATGTTACGTCATGCTTAAATTTAGAGAAGATTCACTGTTCAATTTCTGAACCTAGATGAGATTTTTTAACATTGTGGGGACCTTTTTTGAATTATTTTCAAAATCTTTGATTTGCTATTAAGCACAGATGTTGGCTAATAATATGTTTTATTATATATTAAGGATTTCTTCCTTTTTTTTTTAACCTAACAGCTGTTTTTTTTCCTAGTAGTGGGTTTAAATTTTTTTGTACAATAAAATTATCTCTTTTCAATATTATGTTTAAACTTAATTTATATGGATATGGGGTAATTACACTTTATTTGTGATTTCAATATATTGTAATCGATATATATTATATATCCTACTGTACTCTGTATTCTTTTCTGTAAGAATTTAATAAAAATATTGAAAAAGAAAAGAAAACCTACAGCACAATACAGGCCCTTCAGCCCACAATGCTGTGGCAAACATGTACTTACTTTAGAAATTACCTAGGGTTACCCATAGCCCTCTATTTTTTTTCTCAGCTCCATTTATCCATCCAGGAGTCTCTTAAAAGACCCTATCGTATCGGCCGCCACCACCATCGCTCGCAGCCCATTCCACGCACTCACCACTCTCTGTGTAAAAAGTCTTACCCCTGACATCTCCTCTGTACCTACTTCCAAGCACCTTAAAACTATGCCCTCTTGTGCTAGCCATTTCAGCCCTGGGAAAAAGACTCTGGCTATCCACACAATCAATGCCTCTCATCATCTTATACACCTTTATCAGGTCACCTCTCATCCTCCGCCTCTCCAAGGAGAAAAGGCCAAGTTCACTCAACCTATCCCCAGTACAGACAACATCCTTGTAAATCTCCTCTGCACCCTTTCTATAGTTTCCACATCCTTCCTGTAGTGAGGCGACCAGAACTGAGCACAGTACTCCAAGTGGGGTCTGACCAGGATCCTATATAACTGTAACATTACCTCTCAGCTCTTAAACTCAATCCCGTGATTGAGGAAAGCCAATGCACTGTATGCCTTCTTAACCACACAGTCAATCTGCATAGCAGCTTTGAATCCCAAGATCCCTTTGATCCTCCACACTGCCAAGCGTCTTACCATTAATACTATATTCTGCCATCATATTTGACCTACCAAAATGAACCACTTCACACTTACCTGGGTTGAACTCCATCTGCCACTTCTCAGCCCAGTTTTGCATCCTATCGATGTCCTGCTGTAACCTCTGACAGCCCTCCACTCTATCCACAACACCCCCAACCTTTGTGTCATCAGCAAATTTACTAACCCATCCCTCCACTTCCTCATCCAGGTCATTTATAAAAATCACAAAGAGAAGGGGTTCCAGAACAGATCCCTGAGGTACACCACTGGTCACCGGCCTCCATGCAGAATATGACCTGGCGACAACCACTCTTTGCCTTCTGTGGGCAAGCCAGTTCTGGATCCACAAAGCAAGGTCCCCTTGGATCCCATGCCTCCTTACTGAAATCCATATACACTACATCTACTGCTCCACCTTCATCAATGTGTTTGGTCACATCCTCAAAAAATACCATCAGGCTGTAAGGCATGACCTGCCTTTGACAAAACCATGCTGACTATTCCTAATCATATTATGCCTCTCCAAATGTTCACAAGTCCTGCTCTCAGGATCTTTTCCATCAACTTCCCAACCACTGAAGTAAGACTCACTGTTGTATAATATCCTGGGCTATTTCCAAGCACGTGGCAGGAACAAAGACAATTGATCTGTCTGCTTCAACTGGCTAGACCCATTTGAGTTCAATGTTTTAAATCCACCATGGCCAAAACCTTACTCCACTCCATTACCCACAGGTCATGCTCTCTTCTCGCTACTGCCACCAGGAAGAAGGTACAAGTGCCTCACAGCACCCCTCAGCCATCAGGGGCTAACTTCACTCAACTTAATTTGTCCCATCGTTGGTATGTTCCCACAACCAATGGACTCATTTTCAAGGACTCTTCATCTAATTCAGAATGAAAATCAGGTTTAATATCACCGGCATTTGTCATGAAATTTGTTAACTTTACGGCAGCAGGACAATGTAATACATAATAAATAAATATAAAGATAAAAATTACCAAGTTACGTTAAGTATATATCTGTCTATTAAATAGTTAAGTTAAAATAAGCAGTGTAAAAACAGGGATAATAAAAGTGAGGCATTGTTCATGGGTTCACTGTCCATTCAGAAATCAGATGGCAGAGGGGAAGAAGCTGTTCCTGAATCGCTCAGTGTGTGCCTTCAGGCTCCTGTACCTCCTCCCTGATGGTAACAATGAGGAGAGGGCATGTCCTGGGTTATGAGGGTCCTTAATGATGGATGCTGCCTTCCTAAGGCACTGCTCCTTGAAGATGTCTTGGATACTATGGAGGTTAGTACCCATGATGGAGCTGACTAATTTTACAAGTTTCTGCAACTTATTTTGATCTTGTGCAGTAGCCAAACCTCCCCCCCCCCACCCACCCACCCACCCACCCACCCAATACCAGACGGTGATGCAGTCAGTCAGTCAGAATGCTCTCCACAGTACATTTGTCGAAGTTTTCGAAAGTTTTAATTGACAAACCAAATCTCCTCAAACTCCTAGTAAAATATAACCATTGTGTTGCCTTCTTTGTAGCTGCATCGATATGTTGCATCCAGATTAGGTCCTCAGAGATATTCACACTGGGAACTTGAAATTATTCACTTTCTCCACTTCTGATCCCTCTATAAGGATTGATTTGTGTTCCCTTTTGTTACCCTTCCAGAAGTCCACAATCAGCACTTTGGTCTTATTGATGTTGAGCGCAAGGCTGTTATGCAACACCACTCAACAAGCTGGTATATCTCACTCCTGTACGCCCTTTCGTCACTGTGTAAGATTCTACGAACAATGGTTGTATCATGAGCAAATTTATAGATGCTTTTTGAACTATACCTGGCCATGCAGTCATGGGTGTAGAGAAAGTAGACAGGTGGGCTAGGCACACATCCCTGAGGTGCACCAGTGTTAATTGCCAGCAAGCTGGAGATGTTATTTCCAATTCACGCAGATTGTGGTCTTCTGGTTCAGAAGTCAAGGATCCAGTTGCAGAGGCTTAATTTTCTTGTTTGTTGTTTATTTATTTATTATTATTACTTCTTCTTTCTGTATTTGCACAGTTTGTTATATTCTGCACTCTGCTTGAACACCCTAGTTGGGCAGTCTTTTGTTGATTCTGTTATGGTTATTATTTTATAGATTTATTGAGTATGCCCACAAGAAAAGGATTCTCAGGTTTGTATATTGTGACATATACAGTGCCTATAGAAAGTATTCACCACGCTTCCCCCCCACCCCCGGCTTGGAAGTTTTCATGCTTTATTGTTTTACAATATTGAATCACAGTGGATTTAATTTGGCTATTTTTGACACTGATCAACAGAAAAATACACTTTTGTGCCAGAATGAAAACAGATCTCTACAAAGTGATCTAAATTAATTACAAATATAAAACACAAAAGAATTGATTGCATAAGTATTCACCCCCTTCAAGTCAGTATTTAGTAGATGCACCTTTGGCAGCAATTACAGCCTTGAGTCTATGTGGATATGTCTCCATCAGCTTTGCACATCTGCACACTGCAATTTTTCCCCATTCTTCTTTACAGAACTGCTCAAGCTCTGTGAGATTGCGTGGGGATCATGAGTGAATAGCCCTTTTCAAGTCCAGCCACAAATTGTATGTTGGATTGAGATCTGGACTCTGACTTGGCCACTCCAGGACATTAACTTTGTTGTTTTTAAGCCATTTCTGTGTAGCTTTGGCATTAAAATTGGGGTCATTGTCTTGCTGGAAAACAAATCTCCCAGGTCACAGTTCTCTTGCAGACTGCATCAGGTTTTCCTCTAGGATTTCCCTGTGTTTTGCTGCATTCATTTTATTGTCTACCTTCACAAGCCTTCTAGGGCCTGCTGCGGTGAAGCATCACCACAGCATGATACAGTCACCACCATGCTTCACGGTAGGGATGGTGTGTTTTCGATTATATGCGGTGTTTGGGTTACACCAAACATAGTGTCAAGTCTGATGGCCAAAAAACTCAATTTCGGTTTCATCAGACCATAGAACCTTCTTCCAGCTGACTTCAGAGTCTCTCACATGCCATCTGGCAAACTTCAGCCAAGAATTCATGTCAGTTTTTTTCAACAGAGGCTTTCTCTTTGCCACTCTCCCATAAAGCTGCAACTGGTGAAGCTCCTGGGCAACAGTTGTTGCATGCACAGTCTCTCCCATCTCAGCCACTGAAGCTTGTAACCCGTCCAGAGTTGTCATAGGTCTCTTGGTGGCCTCCCTCACTAGTCCCCTTCTTACACAGTCACTCAGTTTTTGAGGACGGCCTGCTCTGGGCAGATTTACAGCTGAGCCATATTCTTTCCATTTCTTGATGATTGAATTAACTGTACTCCAAGTATTCAGTGACTTGGAAATTTTCTTGTATCCATCTCCTGACTTATGCTTTTCAATAACTTTTTCGCAGAGTTGCTTGGAGTGTTCTTTTGTCTTCATGGTGTAGTTTTTGCCAGGATACTGACTCACCAGTAGTTGGACCTTCCAGATACGGGGGTATTTCTACAACAATCAATGGAAACACCTTGACTGCACACAGGTGATCTCTATTTAACTATTATGTGACTTCTAACAGCAATTGGCCACACCAGTGATGATATGGTGTGACATGTTAAAGAGGGTGAATACTTATGCAATCGATTATTTTGTGTTTTTTATTTGTAATTAATTCAGATCACCTTGTAGAGATCTGTTTTCAATTTGACAGGAAAGAGTCATTTTCTATTGATCAGTGTCAAAAGCCAAATTAAATCCACTGTGATTCAATGTCGTAAAACAATAAAACATGAAAACTTCCATGGGGGGGGGGGAGGATGGTTTTATAGGTACCAATAATAAAATTTAATTTGAACTTTTCATACCGACGTAATATATCTGACTGAAAACAAGACAGGCCAGACATGGACGGTGTTTGCCGACTGGAAATGCACGAAGGATCTTGCATGGAGAATCGAGATCTCCGTTTAGTATGACGGCAGGTACCAAGCGCGTTTAGCCCATCGAGATTGCACCTCATGCTCCCATCCCCCACCCCTGCAAATTATTTCCCCTCAGTCCCGCTTTGAAGCTCCTGTCGTCTCTGAATCTCAACAGGCTCAACTCAACCCTAAACCACTGTGAGCTTCTGATATATTTTCTTTCCTTTTTATTTCCACAGGACAATTGTCACAGCCACTGGGAGCCCCAGTGAGATTAGGTTTACCTGTAGCGCAGGACGTGAGCGTTGCTGGTGAGAGCCAGTATTTTATTTTATCCTTCGAGCCACACCACCTATGAACTCATAGCCGCAGACGGTGGCGGCCAACTCCACAGATTCACCAACTTCCGGCTAAAAGTATTCCTCCTCATCTCTGTTCTAAAGGGACGTACTTCCCTGCTGTGGCTGTGCTCTCTGGGCCTAGACTCTCCCACTATTGGAAATGTACTGAGCCAGAGGGTGGTGAATCTGTGGAATTCATTGCCACAGGCCAAGTCATGGGGGTATATTTAAAGCGGAGATTGATAGGTTCTCTATTAGTCAGGAGAGTGGGGTTCAAAGGGATAATAAATCAGCCATGATGGAATGGTGGAGCCGACTTGACGTAAACTATGGGAGGAAGCCAGAGCACACCGAGGCAACTCGGGCAGTCACGGGGATCGTACAAGCTCCTTACAGACAGCAGCAGGCGGTGCAGACGACAATAAACCAGAGTCTGATTTCCACTTCATGCCCAGACAGGCGAGTGCCAACATAAGAGGTGGGGGCATGGCCAGTCTGCCCTGAATACCATTTCTTCCCTCGGCAGCACTACCCTTTAATACGTGACACTATTGGTCTCTGCCTTGCATACACTCGGTGATGGTACCTCTGCAGCAACCCCCCCGCCCCCGCATTCAAACTTCCACAGCCTGGGGGGAGAACCGCGTTATGGAACTGGAGCTGCAGCTCGATGACCTTCGTCTGGTCAGGGAGAGTGAGGAGCTGATAGAGAGGAGTTACAGGCAGGTGGTCACACCGGGGCCACGGGAGGCAGACAAGTGGGTCACGGTTAGGAGGGGGAAGGGTAAGACTCAGGTAATAGAGAGTACCCCGGTGGCTGTGCCCCTTAACAATAGGTACTCCTGTTTGAGTACTGTTGGGAGTGACAGCTTACCTGGGGGAAGCAACAGTGGCCGTGCCTCCGGCATGGAGTCCGGCCCTCTAGCTCAGAGGGGTAGGGAAAGGAAGAGGAGGGCAGTTGTGATAGGGGACTCGATAGTAAGGGGGTCAGATAGGCGATTCTGTGGACACAGTCCAGAGACCCGGATGGTAGTCTGCCTCCCTGGTGCCAGGGTCCGGGATATTTCTGATCGTGTCCCAAGATATCCTGAAGTGGGAGGGTGAGGAGCCAGAGGTCGTGGTACATATAGGTACCAATGACATAGGTAGGAAAAGGGATGAGGTCCTGAAAGGAGAATATAGGGAGCTAGGAAGGGAGTTGAGAAAAAGGACTGCAAAGGTAGTAATCTCAAGATTACTGCCTGTGCCACGCGACAGTGAGAGTAGGAATGCGATGAGGTGGAGGATAAATGCGTGGCTGAGGGATTGGAGCAGGAGGCAGGGATTCAAGTTTTTGGATTGGGACCTCTTTTGGCGCGGGCGTGACCTGTACAAAAAGGACGGGTTACACTTGAATCCTAGGGGAACCAATATCCTGGCAGGGAGATTAGCGAGGGCTACTGAGGTGACTTTAAACTAGAATGGTTGAGGGGTGGGAATCAAATTAAAGAGGCTAGGCGAGAGGAGGTTAGTTCACAACAGGGGGATGGGAACCAGTATAGAGAGACAGAGGGGTGTAAAGTGAGGGTAGAAGCAAAAAGTAGTAAGGAGAAAAGTAAAAGTGGCAGGCCGACAAATCCAGGGCAAGCATCAAAAAGGGCCACTTTTCAACATAATTGTATAAGGGCTAAGAGAGTTGTAAAAGAGCACCTGAAGGCTTTGTGTGTCAATGCAAGGAGCATTCGTAACAAGGTGGATGAATTGAAAGTGCAGATTGTTATTAATGATTATGATATAGTTGGGATCACAGAGACATGACTCCAGGGTGACCAAGGATGGGAGCTCAACGTTCAGGGATATTCAATATTCAGGAGGGATAGACATGAAGGAAGGGGAGGTGGGGTGGCGTTGCTGGTTAAAGAGGAGATTAACGCAATAGAAAGGAAGAACATAAGCCGGGAAGATGTGGAATTGATATGGGTAGAGCTGCATAACACTAAGGGGCAGAAAACGCTGGTGGGAGTTGTGTACAGGCCACCTAACAGTAGTAGTGAGGTCGGAGATGGTATTAAACAGGAAATTAGAAATGTGTGCAATAAAGGAACAGCAGTTATAATGGGTGACTTCAATCTACATGTAGATTGGGTGAACCAAATTGGTAAAGGTGCTGAGGAAGAGGATTTCTTGGAATGTATGCGAGATGGTTTTTTGAACCAACATGTCGAGGAACCAACTAGAGAGCAGGCTATTCTAGACTGGGTTTTGAGCAATGAGGAAGGGTTAATTAGCAATCTTGTCGTGAGAGGCCCCTTGGGTAAGAGTGACCATAATATGGTGGAATTCTTCATTAAGATGGAGAGTGACATAGTTAATTCAGAAACAAAGGTTCTGAACTTAAAGAGGGGTAACTTTGAAGGTATGAGACGTGAATTAGCTAAGAGAGACTGGCAAATGACACTTAAAGGATTGACGGTGGATATGCAATGGCAAGCATTTAAAGGTTGCATGGATGAACTACAACAATTGTTCATCCCAGTTTGGCAAAAGAATAAATCAAGGAAGGTAGTGCACCCGTGGCTGACAAGAGAAATTAGGGATAGTATCAATTCCAAAGAAGAAACATACAAATTAGCCAGAAAAAGTGGCTCACCTGAGGACTGGGAGAAATTCAGAGTTCAGCAGAGGAGGACAAAGAGCTTAATTAGGAAGGGGAAAAAAGATTATGAAAGAAAACTAGCAGGGAACATAAAAACTGACTGTAAAAGCTTTTATAGATATGTAAAAAGGAAAAGACTGGTAAAGACAAATGTAGGTCCCCTACAGACAGAAACAGGTGAATTGATTATGGGGAGCAAGGACATGGCAGACCAAATGAATAATTACTTTGGTTCTGTCTTCACTAAGGAGGACATAAATAATCTTCCAGAAATAGTAGGGGACAGAGGGTCCAGTGAGATGGAGGAACTGAGCGAAATACATGTTAGTCGGGAAGTGGTGTTAGGTAAATTGAAGGGATTAAAGGCAGATAAATCCCCAGGGCCAGATGGTCTGCATCCCAGAGCGCTTAAGAAAGTAGCCCAAGAAATAGTGGATGCATTAGTGACAATTTTTCAAAACTCGTTAGATTCTGGACTAGTTCCTGAGGATTGGAGGGTGGCTAATGTAACCCCTCTTTTTAAAAAAGGAAGGAGAGAGAAACCGGGGAATTATAGACCGGTTAGCCTAACGTCGGTGGTGGGGAAACTGCTGGAGTCAGTTATCAAAGATGTGATAACAGCACATTTGGAAAGCGGTGAAATCATCGGACAAAGTCAGCATGGATTTGTGAAAGGAAAATCATGTCTGACGAATCTCATAGAATTTTTTGAGGATGTAACTAGTAGAGTGGATAGGGGAGAACTAGTGGATGTGGTATATTTGGATTTTCAAAAGGCTTTTGACAAGGTCCCACACAGATTAGTGTGCAAACTTAAAGCACACGGTATTGGGGGTAAGGTTTTGATGTGGATAGAGAATTGGTTAGCAGACAGGGAGCAAAGAGTGGGAATAAACGGGACCTTTTCAGAATGGCAGGCAGTGACTAGTGGGGTACTGCAAGGCTCAGTGCTGGGACCCCAGTTGTTTACAATATATATTAATGACTTGGATGAGGGAATTAAATGCAGCATCTCCAAGTTTGCGGATGACACGAAGCTGGGCGGCAGTGTTAGCTGTGAGGAGGATGCTAAGAGGATGCAGGGTGACTTGGATAGGTTGGGTGAGTGGGCAAATTCATGGCAGATGCAATTTAATGTGGATAAATGTGAAGTTATCCATTTTGGTGGCATAAATAGGAAAACAGATTATTATCTGAATGGTGGCCGATTAGGAAAAGGGGAGGTGCAACGAGACCTGGGTGTCATTATACACCAGTCATTGAAAGTGGGCATGCAGGTACAGCAGGCGGTGAAAAAGGCGAATGGTATGCTGGCATTTATAGCGAGAAGATTTGAGTACAGGAGCAGGGAGGTACTACTGCAGTTGTACAAGGCCTTGGTGAGACCACACCTGGAGTATTGTGTGCAGTTTTGGTCCCCTAATCTGAGGAAAGACATTCTTGCCATAGAGGGAGTACAAAGAAGGTTCACCAGATTGATTCCTGGGATGGCAGGACTTTCATATGAAGAAAGACTGGATGAACTAGGCTTGTACTCGTTGGAATTTAGAAGATTGAGGGGGGATCTGATTGAAACGTATAAAATCCTAAAGTGATCGGACAGGCTAGATGCAGGAAGATTGTTCCCGATGTTGGGGAAGTCCAGAACGAGGGGTCACAGTTTGAGGATAAGGGGGAAGCCTTTTAGGACTGAGATTAGGAAAAACTTCTTCACACAGAGAGTGGTGAATCTGTGGAATTCTCTGCCACAGGAAACAGTTGAGGCCAGTTCATTGGCTATATTGAAGAGGGAGTTAGATATGGCCCTTGTGGCTAAAGGGATCAGGGGGTATGGAGGGAAGGCTGGTGCAGGGTTCTGAGTTGGATGATCAGCCATGATCATAATAAATGGCGGTGCAGGCTCGAAGGGCCGAATGGCCTACTCCTGCACCTATTGTCTAATAACCTCATCTCGCTCTTTATTTATAAAAGGACTGCTTTGTAAACTGTATTGTAAGTTCCTGCCATCCCTGGGAGTGGAGGTGTGCTTTCCCTTTGCAAGTAATAAAGGCACTTGATTAAGATCCACTCAGTGTTGGTATTGCGTTTCGTGAGACTTAGCGGAGAAAGTCTCACAAAGTCTCGCTGCGAAGTGGTCCCCAGTCCTGCCCGCTATTTGCCCCACTCTGTATGGCACTGAGGCCGTGAGGCTGCTCCAGGCTTTGTCCCTGCGAGCTTCGCGTTGATTTGCCCTGCTGTGTGATGAACTGACACTGAGGCTGTGGGCCTACTCTGAGCTTTGTGTCTATGGACTCAATTTCATCCTGAGTGCTGTTGCTTTGCTTCTATTGTTTGCACAATTTGTTGTTGTTTTTTCTCTTTCTCTGTGCATTCCAGGTTGTTTTTTTTTACATTGGGTTCTTTTGGGTTTCTTGTTTCGTGGCTGCCTATAGGCAGACAAATCTCAAGGTTGTATAATGTATACATACTTTTGATAATAAATGTACTCCAATCTTAGAGTTGATTTGCATTCTGGCACCGGACCGAACCTAACAAGGTCCATGTGACGGCCACCCCTGGATCAGCGTTCCCAAAGTCACACACAGGCATCCACCATTGAGCCAATCCGCCCTAACATCCCGGATTAAGTTCCGTAGAGAAGGGGGGGAGCGCTTTGGGGTTGTAAGCATTTAACTGTCATTCATTCTTTGGGGCACTCTTCTGTTTTCGTGGATGTTTGCGAAGAAAAAGAATTTCAGGATGTGTATTGTCTACACTTCTCTGACATTAAATGTACTTATTGAACCTATTGTGATGCAGACTCAGGATTGGCCTCTACAGCCACCCGAGGACCCAATAGACAGCCCCTTAGAGCAGAGGTTCCCAGCCTGGGGTCGAGGGACCCCTCGGTTAAGGGTAGGGGTCCACAGCGTTAAAAAAAAGAGGTTGGGAACCCCTGCCTCAAGGTAACATCATACTCAACTGGAATGCCCGCAATACTACCGTGTAGCCGGGAGCCACTGTTGAAAGATACGACGTTTAAGATGGGTGGCAACCCTCATCCTCAAAGGGGCCTTTAAGGCGCTGTAGGCAAGAGGCCGGACAATGACTGTGGAATTGTGGTTACACCACGATCACACCAAATGGTAGAGCGGGCTCAAGGGGTTGAGTGGGATCTTCCTGTGCCTGGGTCACATGCTCGTACAGCACAGGGAGGAGTCAGCAAAGGGGGTTATCCAGTGAGGGTAAAAGACATTGGAGGAGGGCTTCAGCATTTGGTGAACTGATGTTATCAATGTGTCTGTCAGTACTTCCAGTTGAACTCCCTTTTTGTGTGTTTCCTGTCACGTGATCGGCAACAATGACTATATCGAGTCAGGATTTATAAACAAACAAGCATTTATTAATGAAAAAAAAAACAAACGGAAACCTAACTGGAAGTAAACTGCTATGCGGCCATTCATTAAACCGCTACTCAGTACTAGCTCTTAAAGTGATAAATGAGAAACCAGTTCTTAAAGTGATAAATTCAAACACAGTTCTTCAAATGGTAAATTTTAAAGTCCAAGAGATTTATATGAGAGACTTTCATGAAGTAGCGAATTCCTCAAAGACACGACGTCACTGCCACTCCCAGCCGGATCCCGCCTCGTCCGCAGGATTCACGACGACAACGGAAATAAAACGGTTTAAAGGCACGGACCTTCCTCCTCCGTAGAATAGATCCTGCACAGCCTTTTCTGCCACTTTTAGCAGAGGCTATCTCATGCAGATTACTCTTTCTTGAACGAATTCAATAATGGTCGATCCTTTCCAAACCCGTCGAACATCTCCTTCAGGGTCCCGTCTTCACTCTCCAATGTTACTGAAAAGATACATTAACAAACCTGGCAGCAATTGGTCAAACTGCCGGCCCAGACTTCTGTACCTTACAATAGAACATAAAACTCTGTTTAAAATCAAAACTGCGTCATAATGCAAATATGCAGCGGAGTGGAGTATCTCATTGACGTTCTAACTGGAAAACTAACTGCGTCACCAGGGGTCTTCCCTTTTATACCCGTGGCGAACATGTCATCTTGTGACCTCACATCGGCGGGAAAATTACATCAGGTGACCTCCAAAAGACCAGTACATCATTCTACAAGAAAGTCACAAGATCTCCATGAGGTATGTAACATTCCCCCTAGCTGTCAGTCTGTGGGTTTTGTATTGCCATGTGCTCCTGCTCTACTCCGGCCCCTGTATCACTGAGTACTCTGTCTCTCACCTGTTTCTCATTATTACCTGTATTGCTGCCGCCTGTGTCTCATTGTGCTCCACCTATCATCTGCCTCTCTGTTTATTGCTCAGTGTATTTCAGTCCTGTGTTTTCACCTGTTTGTTGCTAGATTGTGCCAGTGAATTTTCCTGAGCCTTTCCAGCATTTGTATCTATACTCTGTCCGTCTGAATATCGACTCTGCCTGTTTCCCGATTCTGGTTTTTGGATTTCTCTGGATGTTTTGATCTCTGCCTGAATGAACTTTGATGCCGACTTCGTTTGCACCTCGGGATTTGTTACTCAGTAAATATCACAGTGCACATAGTACTGGACCTGTGATTGCATCCCTGCTCCAGCATCCTGACAGTCTCATTTAATTATTCAGTGTAATTATTTAATTATTCAATGTAATTAATTATTTAAAGATATAGTGCAGAACAGGCCCTTCGAGCCACGCCGACCAGCAACCCATCTATTTAATCCTGGCTGAACCACAGGACAATTTACAATGACTAATTAACCTGGCAACCGGTATGTCTTTGGACTGTGAGAGGAAACCCACACGGTTACAGAATGGACTCCAACACCCCGAGCTGTGACCTCACTGTGCTGCCTTAACTTGGATAAGCAAGTAGATCAAAAACGGAAATTATAATCAACATAGTCCATTTCGATGAATTTACACTCATAGGGATAGACGGCCAGTGAAGCTCCCTCTACACTGTCCCATCACACACTCCCGGGGTCAGATGCAGACTGAAGCTCCCTCCACACCGTCCCATCACACACTCCCGGGGTCAGACACAGAGTGAAGCTCCCTCTACACCGTCCCATCACACACTCCCGGGGTCAGACACAGACTGAAGCTCCCTCCACACTGTCCCATCACACACTCCCGGGGTCAGACACAGAATGAAACTCCCTCTACACCGTCCCATCACACACTCCCAGGGTCAGACACAGAGTGAAGCTCCCTCTACACCGTCCCATCACACACTCCCAAGGTCAGACACAGAGGGAAGCTCCCTCTACACCGTCCCATCACACACTCCTGGGGGTCAGACACAGAAGCTCCCTCTACACCGTCCCATCACACACTCCTGGGGTCAGACACAGAATGAAGCTCCCTCCACACCGTTCCATCACACACTCCCGAGGTCAGACACAGAGTGAAGCTCCCTCTACACCGTCCCATCACACACTCCCGGGGTCAGACACAGAATGAAACTCCCTCTACACCGTTCCATCACACACTCCCGAGGTCAGACACAGAGTGAATCTCCCTCTACACCGTCCCATCACACACTCCCGGGGTCAGACACCGAGTTAAGCTCCCTCCACACCGCCCCATCACACACTCCTGGGGTCAGACACAGAGTGAATCTCCCTCTACACCGTCCCATCACACACTCCAGGGGTCAGACACAGAAGGAAGCTCCCTCTACACCGTCCCATCACACACTCCCGGAGTCAGACACAGAGTGAAACTCCCTCTTTACTGTCCCATCACACACCCCCGGGGTCAGACAGCTGCCCCACCTACTTATATATGGTCATCCAGTAAGGAGAGGGGCACAGAGGGATGAGGATGTCCTTGTCAACTTGCTCCTGGGGCTGGCGAAATCAGCCATCCGTGGGTCTTGGGAACGGGTGGTGGGAGGATCTGCCCGGTTAGACTGCCTGGCAACGTTTAGGGGGTGTATTCGTGCCCAGGTAAATATTGAGAAGGAACACGCGCTGTCCACGGTGACCTTAAGGCGTTCCGGGACCATTGGGCTCCATGGGGAGTTATTGCTATCAATGACAGAGATGGAGATGTTTAAAGTGTATTGTCTATTTGTAGTGAAGTAATTGTGTTCGTCACTGTTTTGTATATATAGCGCTGAATTTGTAATAAAGATATTTTGTATTTTTGAAAAAGGGGGTCAGTCACAGACTGAATCTGCTCCACACTGTCCCACCAAGCCTTCCCAAGTGCCTGAGGGACCACTTCTGTATTTCCCACGTCAATCTGCTATTCTTGTGGCCTTGCCCCACCGCCACTGACCCAGAGGCCAGGGAGCGCCCAATCCTTGGGGGACTTCATTCAAATCTACCGAATCCTGGACGTAGTGAACGTGGAGAGGATGCTTCCATCGGTAGGGGAGTGCAGGGTCCCAAGGCACCGCCACAGACGAGGAGAATGTTTCAACCCTCGGGCCGTGAACCTGTGGAATTTGTTGCCACTTAGATGGTGGAGGCCAAGTACTTAAGACAGAGGTTGACATGTTCTTGATTGGTAATGGGTTTAAGGGTCAGGAAGAGCAGGTTGAGAAAGGGAATTAGCATGTTTGAATGGCCTGAATGCACTAACTCTGCATTTGATACCTTAGGGTGTAAGTTTTATTTACGTATTGAGATACAATGTGGAACAGTCCCTTTCGGCGCTTCAAGTCGAGCTGCCCAGCAATCCCCCGATTTAATCCTGGTCTAATCACGGGACGATTTACAATGACCAATTAACCTACCAACCGGTACGTCTTCAGACAGTGGGGGGCCCCCGGTGGACATGCAGGCGGTCACGGGGAGAATGTACAAACACCTCACAGGCCGCTGGTACAGGGACGCGTCGCGCTAACCGCTACGCTTCCCAGTGAAGTCAAGGGGTCAGACAGCAGAACACAAAAGGCGACCAAAACCAGTTTTCAGAACGGAAACTACCAGTCCCAATGGTTTCTACTTCATATGGTGATGTGGAAGGAGTCCTCCAGCCACTTGTCCCGGGAGTTCTGGGTGTGGGGAACCTTCAGACTGCTGCGTGGTGCCTCGTCCCCCACCTGCTCGGCCTCGTATTCCTCCTCCTCCTCGTAGTAGCTGTTCTCTGGGGAGAAGGGGCCCTCGGGGGCCGCGGCGGCGCTGGCGTCCTGGTACAGGCCCTTGTATTCCTGGATGGCCTCGTAGAGCGACCAGAGCTTGCACAGGAGGGACATGTCCAGCTGCCGGAGGCCCACCTGCGGAGGGGAGAGGACAGCACTGGTGAGGGACACGGCATGGCCTGACAGGGGGCCCAGTAGCCAGCTTGTTACCGACACAACTGCCCTGTAACCCCTCGGGGAGGGGGGAGAGAGGGAGGGAGAGGGGGAAGGAGAGGAGAAGGGGGAGGGATGGGGAGGGAGAGATAAGGAATGGGGAGGGGGAGGGAGGGATAGGGGATGGGGAGAGGGGGAGGGGGAAGGAAGGGGAGAGGGGGGAGGGAGAGGGGAGAGGAGGGAGTGAGGAGCAGAGGGAGAGGGGGAGAGGGAGAGTGGGGGGGGGGGAAGAGAGGGGAAAAAAAAAACAGCCAGGGTTCCAGCTCTCCATCACGACCGGTCCACCCCTGGGTTAGAGAGAGAGGGGAATCAGTCAGGTTTCCTGTTCCCCGTCACTGACCGGTCACCCCTGGGTTAGAGAGAGAGGGGAATCAGTCAGGGTTCCTGTTCCCCGTCACTGACCGGTCACCCCTGGGTTAGAGAGAGAGGGGAATCAGTCAGGGTTCCCGCTCCCGCTCACTGACCGGTCACCCCTGGGTTAGAGAGAGAGGGGAATCAGTCAGGGTTCCTGTTCCCCGTCACTGACCGGTCACCCCTGGGTTAGAGAGAGAGGGGAATCAGTCAGGGTTCCCGCTCCCGCTCACTGACCGGTCACCCCTGGGTTAGAGAGAGAGGGGAATCAGTCAGGGTTCCTGTTCCCCGTCACTGACCGGTCACCCCTGGGTCAGAGAGGGAGAGGAAATCAGCCAGGGTTCCTGTTCCCCGTCACTGGGTTAGAGAGAGGGTGGGGGTGAATCCGCCAGGGTTCGGCGAGGCAGATAATGATAATGAAGTAAGCAGGCAGCAGCTGCCCGGAGCGGGTAACCGTGTCAACCTCGGCACCTGCTGGGTCCTCTCTCCTTTCTCGTATCACGCTCTCACTTCCCTCAGCGGCTACTGCCGCATCCTGTGTAGGAGCTGGGAGAGAGACGGGGCAAACGCACCCCTCGGGCTCAGCTCCAGAGTTCCCAGCAAGTTCACCTCTGCTTGACTTCCAATGGCTGGGAGGGTCAGTGGTGGATGGGACACATTTCCTATCCCCCCCCCCCGGAGGTGAGAGAGAGAGAGAGAGAGATCCCCCCACTGTCTGTGTGTGTGTGTGAGAGAGAACTCACCATCTCCTTCCGCAGGGACGCGAGCGCCGCGTCCAGGTTGGCCGGTCTGCTCCGGCGGAGGTTGCCTGCGGCCGGCCGGGGACGGCTGAGCTCCTCCTGGATCATAGTCTTCTTGGTGTAGAGCCGCTCCATCTCCCTCCAGGAGCCGCCAGCCGAGTTCAGGATCCCGCTCAGCCCCTTGGGCAGCGGGGGGAGCCCCTCGATGCCGGCCGCTGCCTCGGCCTGCGCTGTCGCCATGTCCCCAGCGGGGTGAGGCAGCGCTTGGCAAGTTCCCCTAATCGTCCCGCGAGCCTCGCTGCTTCCGAGCTAATCCGGCTTCCATCCGGTTTATCGATGCCCCCTTCTCCAATTTAGTCCATCGCGGACTCCCGGTCACGATTTGGAACCTTCTCTCCCCCCCGCCCTTCCTGTGCGTTCGGTCTCTCCACCCCGGCTTTCCCCTTCCGAGTTGTGTGGTTACAGCCCTCTCGTACAAAGCGCTCCCAATCTCTTTGTTCATTGAACGGCACGCCCCGAGCTCAGCTGCCAAGACAGAGACGCCGCCACTCGCGACTTCAAAACTTTGATTTTGTTTTTCCAACACTTCCTTCGCATGGCTTATTGTTGCACTAAACGCCCAGAACTAGCGAGGGCCGTCTCGCTTATTTTTAGAAAGTAAAACGTCTGATTTTCTTTTTACAAATACGAGGAAATCTGCTGACGCTGGAAGCCCAAAGCAGGACACACAAAACACAGGGGAACTCAGCGGGTCGGGCAGTATCCACGGAAATGAATAAACAGTTGACGTTTCGGGCCGGACCCTTCTTTATTTTCTTCTAACCTGAGGCGTTTTAATTTTATTTTGAGGGGACTCTGTGGAGATTGCTTTCTCCAGTTAACAGCCGGTGGAGATCCTCGGGCCGATGCTGAGTCACTCCTCCAGTAAATTGGTGGAGTTTCTTGTCAGACGGGAAACGCGACAATGAGCACAGCAGGATCCCACCTAGACATTAGCACCATCTCTACTTGCTTAGGGAGGTTCTTCATGACATCAAAACAGTGACAAACTCCTATAGATGTGTAGTGCAGTGTATTGACACCAATGCCTTTAATGGAAAATCCTACAAAAGGTAGTGCGTCCGGCCCGGGCAATCACAGGTAGAGCCCTCCCCGCTATTGAGCACGTCTACATGAAACGCTGTCGTGGGAAAGCAGCATCCATCATCAGAGACCCCCACCACCCAGGCCGCGCTCTCTTCTCGCCGCTGCCATCAGGTTAGAAGGTACAAGAGCCTCAGGACTCGCACCACCAGGTTCAGGAACAGTTACTACCCCTCAACCATCAGGCTCCTGAACAAAAGGGGATAACCACACTCATCCCACAACCAATGATCTCACTTTAAAGTCTCTTCATCTCATGTTCTCGTTATTTATTGCTATTTATTTATACTTGCATTTGCACAGTTTGTTGTCTTCTGCACTCTGGTTGATCTTTCATTGATCCTGTTTACAGTTACTCTTCTGTAGATTCGCAGAGTATGCCCGCAGGAAAATGAATCTCAGGGTTGTATGCGGTGACATGCATGTACATGGATAGTAAAATTAACTTTGATTGTGGAGGGTTTACAGTTGCCCCACCTTCCCTTAATAGGATTTTCCCGTGAGGGGGGCAGTCATGGTGCAGGTCGAGGGGAATAGGCAGTGTAAAAGGGTCGGCACGGATTAGATGGGCCAAAGGGCCTGTTTCTGTGCTGCACTCTTCTCTGACTCTACAGCGCCCCCGTCTGGAAACACTGCAGCCCAATCTGAGTGCTCCTCTACCCCCACCCCACCCCACACAACACACCGAGAGATGTATTTGCACTATATTCTTGCCAAGATCTTCCCTGCTTGATCACTGTTCGCCCCTTCCCTCCCAGGATTTGGGAACTCTGTTCTGTGGTTAATAAGGACCATCAGGGTTCCTGAACGGAACCAGTGTGGATGACTTCACTCACCTCAGCACTGCCCACTCACTTTCAAGGACTCATATTCTCAGTATTATTTACTTTGTTTTGTATTTATAGTTTGTCTTTACATGTCAGTCAGCCTTTGTGTGCAGTTTTTCATTGTTTCTATTGTATTTCCTTGTTCTACCGCGAATGCCCGCAAGAACAGGGTTCATAGGCACCTTCTGTACAAGATAAAGTGGCCACTTTTGTGTACTTGTGGTTTTCTGCTGATTCAAGGTTTGACATGTTGTGCGTTCAGAGATGCTCTTCTGCACACCACCGTTGTAACGTGTGGTTATTTGAGTTACTGTGAGCTTGAACCAGTCTGGCCGTTCTCCTCTGATCTCTCTCATAAACGAGGTGTTTTCACTCACAGAACTGCCACTCGCTGGGTGTTTATTTGTTTCTCGCACCCATTCTCTATAAACTCCAGAGTCTTGTGCGTGAAAACCCCAGATCAGCAGCTTCTGAGATACTCAAACCACCCCATCTGGCACCAACAATCATGGTCACTTAGATCGCATTTCTTCCCCCATTCTGATGTTTGGTCTGAACAAGTGAACCTCTTGACCGTGTCTGTGTGCGTTAATGCACTGAGTTGCTGCCACACGATTGGCTGATTAGCTATTTCGATATTAGACTCCGCGGGCACGATAGCACAGAATCAGCGCGACGCTGGGGTGGCGCCTGGGAGTGTCCTCCCCGTGGAATGTGTGGTTTTTTCCCAGGTGCTCCAGTTTCTTCCCACAGCCGAAAGGTGTACCGTGTAGGTGAACTGCTTATTGTAAATTGCCCCGTGATTAGGTTAGGGTTAAATTGGGGTTGCTGGTGCGATGTAGCACGAAGGGCCAGCTCCGCACCGTATCACCAAACAACTTTGCATTAGCACGCAGGGGTACCTAATAAAGTGGCCACTGAGTCTATACATACTCAAGACAATAAATTCTGAACTTTAAATCCAAACTCTTTATTAGCTTTAAATTAAAATTCAAAAACGAGGATCGTGCTTTACATTCATTCTCGGCGGGGCGCTGTTCTACAATGAGTGGAAACACTTGATCCCAGAGGCCGATGTCCATACAACACTGAAGCTACCTAAAGACCGCAATTGGCTTCAAACTTGGTCAAGACTGAATTATGCCCCAACTTACTCTGGCCTGATCTCTTTTTTTTTTGCAGAGTAATACTTCCCGTCAAAGAGAATACGATTTAAGGTTCTCCCTCACGGGCGGCTGGCAGCCTGGATTCCCCCACGGAGAAAAGTTTCTCCCAGGAGTACTGAACAGATGCGCAAGGTCAAAGGTTACAGCCCGACTGACCTTAACTGCATCTTCCTCCCCTCCCTATCATAAATCCGCACAGCCGTGTTCAACCCTCCTTTTGAAACGTTAGCAAGTCTGCACGAAGGCAGAGTAACACATACGGACCGCTGGAGGATCTCAGCGGGTCAGGCAAGGGATGGGAGTAAAGCATTGGCGTTTCAGACTGACACCCTTCGTCAGTCTAACAGCAGAGCTCTCCATTTGAATGGCCAATGCTCCAGAATTGTCTCAGACACCAAGGAGTAAATATTAATGCCGGCACTGCCACCAATAATGCATCAAAGTCACCAACAAAATATGTTTTGACATTTTGAGTGTAGAGAAGATGGGATTAGTTGACAAGGCAGGACACTTGGTCTTGCATTGAAACTTTCATAAATATGTCTGTGATGTTGGCCGGTACACAAAAAAAAAAATTGAAGTCCACAGGCTGTCTTGAGGTAGCGAATGGGTTCGGATTTTACATCAGTCACTTTTGGCTGTAATATATTTACAAACTCTCTCAGTACCGCAACTCCGTTGTGTAATGAATGGTGCCAGAAACACACAAGACTGAGAAGAAAGGGCAAATACCGAAAGTGGAGGGAGGGGACTAATTCTGCCGTTTGCAGAAACCAACATTAGGGCGTATTCTGGAGTTATGGAATGCAGCAAATATCAATTTCAACAGCAACTGGTCTTCAGATCTGAATGTGAATTGCAGACTGAATTTAAAATGCAGCTCAGAACAATGGTCTTCCTGGAGTTGCAGGCTGGGGTCAGTTGCAGACCAGGAAACATCCCATTGACCTGAGATGTCTACATATGCATGAATGCAATAAACACCCCACTGGCCTGAGATGTCTGCATATGCATGAATGCAATAAACACCCTACTGGACTGAGATGTCTGCATGTGCATGAATGCAATACACTCCACTAGCCTGAGATGCCTGCATATGCATGAATGCAGCTCAGAGACAGCAGTAAATAACATTCAATCTAGTGCAGTGGTCCCCAACCTCCGGGCTGCGGACTGATATCAGACCGCGAAGCATGCAGGGGGGCAGCAGTAGCCGGGATGCACCCAGCACATCTTTAAGAAAAAGGCCGAAATAAACAAGCTAATTAATTAGGTGCCGCCTTGCTCTCTGTCACATGATCTACGCAATCGGCAATCTCCTCTGATCTGGGCTGACATTTATGTGCCGGGGCGGCACCTAATTAATCAGCTTGTTTATTTCGGCTTTTTTCTTAAAGATGTGCTGGGTGCGCTCCAGCTACCGCTGCACCCCTGCATGCTTTGCGGATCGGTATTGGTCCGCGGCCCGGAGGTTGGGGACCAGTGCGTCTGGAGTGTTCGTGTGAAGGTCTAGGTGTTTTGGAAATTATATGTAACTCAAAGAAGGCATTGTCAACCCAAGGTATTGAAGCAAATGATGTTATTGTAACTATTGATCCTGGTTAAGGTTTAAATGTATTGAGTTACAATTGATCTTAAGGGTATAAAAATGTGATGTGCTTTGAGTTTACGAGCCTCTGTCCAAGTATGAGAATGATTTGGGTATCCTGATAGACTCATCACTGTCAACTAGACAATGCACAGAAGCGATGAGGAAAGCGAACAGAATGTTGGGCTACATAATGCGCCCAGTGAGAGTTCAAGTCTAGGGACGTTCTCCTTAAGCTGTATAATGTACTTATGAGGCATTTTGGTCTCCATGTTGAGTGAAGGATGTAAGAGCAGAGAAGGGCGATGAGACTCATTTCGGGTCTGCAGGGTATGAGCTATGAAGGAAGATTGAAAGGATTAAATCTGTTTAGCCTAAGTAGATGTAGAATGAGAGGAGACATGATAGAAGTGTTCAAAATCATTAGGGGTAGAGGTGAGGTGGATGCCAGCTGCTATTTCAAAATTAATCCATCAATGAGGACATGGGGCCATAGGTGGAGACTGGTTAAGGGGAGATTTCAGATTAACCTCAGGAAACATTTCTTTACACAGTGAGTTGTGGACACAGGGAACAAACTACCTAGTTGCGTAGTTGAGGGAAGTAACTTAACAGACTTTCAAATCTAAACTTGAAAGTTATTTCAACACACTGTGTGAATAGGAATTTGGCTAGCTTTATTGGGCCGAATGGCTGGTTCTTGCCAAAAACTTCCCGATGTTCTAACGTCTCCGGTACGACGCCTGCTTGTGTTGAATAAAGACTTCCCGATCCACTAGTGTCAGTGTCTCTCTGCTGATTTTGTTTGCAGTAACAACACCGAAGCATACACTTACGTCAGGCGACAGAATTTAATACTGCTGTGGGTGCCCGCTCCTGCGTGAGGCTGTCAGGAAGTTTGGGCTGGAGGCACTGCAGGGCGTCGGGCAGTCCTGATGCAGAATCCCAATCCAAAATCTCCACTGTCCCTCTACCTCCACGGATGCTGCTTGTCCTCGTTGGGCTCCTCTAGCAGCTTGTTTCGTGGCTGGCCCGGAGTCGAACCCAAACTCGTCGGATCAATGCGGCTTTTAACCAGGCTTCCAGCATTGGTTACGTGATGTCTTGGTGGTGGGTGGTTGGTGGTGGGTGGTGGGTGGTGGTGGGGGGGGGGTGGGCACCTTCACTCCAGTGGCAAGAGACGCAGGGTGGGGAGGCCTGTGAAGTGGAGCTACTGTGGAACCTCCTCCTCAGATGCTCACGTTCCAGCTCCCTGGAGCCCAGACGTGGAATCGCAACGACCGCTTCCGCGGGGAGCAGGACAGTGGCAGGGTTCAGGGACCTACACGGGGAGCGTCAAACAGCAGCTACGCGGCACATCAAGGCAATCGCGTGCTGCGGGGGCGGGGTTTGTCCAAGGGTGGGGGGTGGGGTGTGCTCAGCACTAGCAGGGGGGGGGGGGGCCACATGTCAAGCCCTCTGGAGTTTGGGGTGCACTGACCGTTTCAAACGATAGCCCTTAGCTTCAGCAGAGCGTGGAAATGCTGGGGGGGGGGGCAGGAGAGGAAGAGGGTCTGCGGAGGCAGGGTCAGTGCGAGGAGGGCCAGGAGCGTGACCGGCCAGAGGGAGACTGAGGGCGTTCTGCCTGGTGCTGAGTGGACGAGGCCAGCGACCCCGGGGTGGGGGGGGGGGGTGGAGGAATGAGGAGGCGTGACTGATTCCAGGTAGGTGCGGCCAGCGATGAGAAGGGGTTGAGGGCCGTAGCGAGTGCAGAGTGGGTGTGGCCTACGTCGAGAAGGACCCCCGGCGGGTTCTGAGCGCTCCTGAGCAGCGGGTCCGAGGGCAAGGCCACCGCCCAGGGTGGGAAGCAGGAGGGGCGTGACCATTGCTGGGTAGGCGCGACCAGCGCCGGGGGGAGGCAGGGACGCTCCTCACCGCCCGCGCCTACGCCAGCCGCTTCAGGCTGTGCAGGGAATCGGCGCAGCTCCGGATCAGGCCGCAGAGCTGCGCGCTGTACTCGACGGACGCGGCCCGCTCCAGCTCGGCGCAGGCCCAAGCCAACTTCCGCAGCACCGCCCGCTCGGCCTCGGCGGGGGCGCCGGCCTCAGGGGCCGGGGGAGGGGGGGCCGCGGCGTCCGGCGCCGCCAGATGGGCGGCGGGGAAGGAAGCCGCTGGCTCGGGCCGCTCCTCCACCTGCAGGTCCGGGGTGGGACAGCTCCTGTACGGCTGCTCGGGCTGGCCGTTGTAGAGACGTTGCCGCTCCCTCACTTGGGTCAGTGCTGCCTGCGGGTTCAAGGCTGTGGGATGAAGAAGGCATGAACAGCACCCGTTAGACTTGCATCTGTACAGCACCATCACCGTCCCATAGACCAAGCAGATCGCCGGGTCTCTCTTCCACATTTACTGGGGGGCGTCATAGATGGAGGGCCCCTGCCACGCGTCCCACAATCTCTTTGACCCTCGACAGTCAGGAAGGAGGTACAGGAGCCTCAGCACTAGGACTGCCAGACTGGTTAACAGCTTCTTCCTTCAGGCTGTGAGGTTAATGAATACCCTGCCACTACCATGGTCTCGTCACCGAGCTGTTTACTGTCTGTCTGTCTGTCCGGCGCCCTACAGGCATTCTGAATTATATTTTAATAACTTATTTATGGTAATATTTTGTTTGACGTCCTGTGTGCGATATACATTCTGTGCTCCAGAGGAATGTTTTGTTGCGTTGCATACCTGTACTCAAGAATCGAGTTTCTCCTCTTCCTTCCCACGGGGGGGTGGGGGGGTCCCAGTTTCTCCACCGTGCTCCCCTCAAGGTGGTAAACCAGTAAATCACCACAAGGCCGGGCGTGTGTGGCAACAGGCCACGGGGACAGGAGAGGCACGGGAGGGTGCGTTTGACAGGGGTAATATATCACTCTACCCCTCCCATTTCACGTGTCACAGGGTACCGCAGCATCAGGACAGGCCTTTCGGCCCATCTAGCCCCCTGCCGACCTCACCCCCGGCTCACATCCGCCCAAAACTTCCCTCGAGCGTTACAGCCGAACTCGCGCACACCACCTCTGGCCGCCGGCAGCTCGCTCCACGTTCGCGCTGCCCTCTGAGGAAGCTGCCCCTTAATACTTCACCTTTCACCCTAAACCTGTGACCTTTAGTCTCACCTGAGCTGAGGAGTGGGGCGGGGGGGGATGAAGCCTGCACGCAATTACCCTATCTATACCCATCTTACACACACAGGGGATTCTGCAGATGCTGAAAATAATAAGCCACACACACAAAATGCGGGAGGAACTCAGCAGGTCGGGCAGCCGCCTACGGAGGCGCGAAACGTTGACAGTTCATTCCTCTCCACGGATGCTGTCTACAGAACACTGAGGCTGTCTACAAGAAGGGTCAGAGCTGTCTCTATTTCCTGAGGAGACTGAGGTCCTTTAACATCTGCTGGACGATGCTGAGGATGTTCTACGGGTCTGTGGTGGCCAGTGCTATCATGTTTGCTGTTGTGTGCTGGGGCAGCAGGCTGAGGGCAGCAGACACCAACAGAATCAACAAACTCATTCGTAAGGCCAGTGATGTTGTGGGGGTGGAACTGGACTCTCTGACGGTGGTATCTGAAAAGAGGACGCTGTCCAAGTTATATGCCATCTTAGTCAATGTCTCCCATCCACTACATAATGTACTGGGTGGGCACAGGAGTACATTTAGCCAGAGACTCATTCCACCGAGATGCAGCACAGAGCGTCATAGGAAGTCATTCCCGCCTGTGACCATCAAACTTTACAACTCCTTCCTTGGAGGGTCTGACACCCTGAGCCAATAGGCTGGTCCTAGACATATTTCATTATTTCCTGGCATAATTTACATATTACTATTTAACTATTTATGGTTCTATTACTATTTATTACTTATGGCGCAACTGTAACGAAAACCAATTTCCCCCCGGGATCAATAAAGTATGACTATGACTGTGCTGCCTGACTTACTGCATTTTGTGTGTGTGTGTCGCTCAGAGTGACTCTTTATGCCCTGCCCTGTACTGTTGACACGGCCACCATCGTCATGGAGATGGATTGGGGACGTGATGAGAGGAGAGGCCAACATCATCGAGACAGCAGTTGACTGGACCCCCGAGGGATTGAGGAGAGGTGGGAGACCAAGGACAACCTGGTTCTGTACCGTAGAGGCAGAAGTGAGGACCCCGAACCACACCTGGGGCACCATAGGGAAGATAGCCGAGAACAGGCAGAGACAGGGGACCTTCATCGCTGCCCTAAATGCTCAAGCAGCATAACAGGGTGAGGAAAATGGACTGTATTGCTGTCACCAACTCCAGCAGATTTCTGCAGATGCACCGAGGAGAGCATTTTCCAACTCCGGTACTGCACAGGACTGGGAAAGAGTTGCAGAGGGTTGTGAAAACTCAAGACAGCTCCATGAGGACACCCTCAAAGAGCAATGCCTCAAAAAGAGGCTTCATCCTGCTTTGAGGACCCCCGCCACCCGGGACATGCCCTCGTCTCACTGCTACCGCCAGGGGAGGGGATACAGGAGCCTCGCCGTTTCTTCAGCGTTTTGTCTGTTTTTTTTTAACGAGGCCGAGTTGCTAGCCCGACACTGCCGGCCTTGTGGTGACTTACCAGTCTACCACCTGGGGGGCACGACAGAGAAACTGGAGGAAAGTGCGCAAGGGGCCGGCCGGATTTCAGCCGGGGACCGCCTGCCCCGAAGTCCAGTGCTGATGCCACACCGCCGGCCGGCTGTACCGCCTACATAGCCTGATAATTAACTTTGAAGTTTTCTGTACCGTTAGCACCTGGCTGGTGGCGTAGTGGCATCAGCCGCCGGACTTCGGGATGAAAGGTCCCGAGTTCAAATCCAGCCGGCTCCCTTGCACGCTTTCCATCCGTGCTGGGTTACGAGCTGGTGATCTCACCCTGCAGTAAACCACTGCCGTAACTTCCCTCGTACGCGGTTCCCCACTACGTCAGAGAGGCGTGGAGGGAAATCGTCCACTAACTGGAGAAACTCTGAATGCGACGTACCTTTCCCTTATACCACTGGCAAATCACCCCACAGCCTCTGAGAAAACAGTTTGTCCAGCTTACCCCTGCGCTAATGAACCAACCGAGGCTTGTGAAGCTCCAACACCCTCCCCAGCACCTCACTTTCCTCCCGCGCCAACGCAACGCCCCGCGACACTCAAAGTGCGATCCGAGCATAATCGCACTGACGCTCCCTTTACCTGGGTTGTCTTTGTCCACATCAGAGTTCAGCTCCTGGCAGGCCACACAGTAGGTCTTCTGCTTCTTGTCCTGGAGAAGGACGGTCTGCGGAGCGGAATGGGTAACTTATGAATAGAGAATAGGTGCAGGAGTAGGCCATTCAGCCCTTCGAGCCAGCACCACCATTCACTGTGATCATGGCTGATCATCCACAATCAGTACCCTTTTCCTGCCTTCTCCCCATATCCCTTCACTCCGTTATGTTTAAGAGCTCTATCTAACTCTTTTTTGAAAGAATCCAGAGAGTTGGCCTCCACTGCCTTCTGAGGCAGAGCATTCCACAGAACCACAACCCTCTGTGTGAAAAAGTTTTTCCTCAACTCCGTTCTAAATTGTCTACCCCTTATTCTCAAACTGTGGCCTCTGGTTCTGGACTTCCCCAACATCGGGAACATGTTTCCTGCCTCCAGCATGTCCAATCCCTTAATAATCTTATATGTTTCAATCAGATCCCCTCTCATCCCTCTAAATTCCAGTGTATACAACCCCAGTCGCTCCAATCTTTCAACATATGACAGTCCCGCCATCCCGGGAATTAACCTCGTGAACCTACGCTGCACTCCCTCAATAGCTAGGATATCTTTCCTCAAATTTGGAGACCAAAACTGCACACAATATTCCAGGTGTGGTCTCACCAGGGTTTTGTACAACTGCAGAAGGACCTCTTTGCTCCTATACTCTACTCCCCTTGTTATGAAGGCCAGCATGCCATTAGCTTTCTTCACTGCCTGCTGTACCTGCACGCTTACTTTCAGTGACTGATGTACAAGCTCATCATCAAGCTTATCAGCTCCGTCCGCCAGAAAAAAGCGGGGTCTCCTGGTGGCCACCCATTTTAATTCCACTTCCCATTCCAATATGCCAGTCCGCGGCCTCTTCCACTGCTGGGATGAGGCCACACTCAGGTTGGAGAAACAACAGCTTATATTCCATCTGGGCATGAACATCTGGGAAACAGTCATAGTCATACTTTATTGATCCCGAGGGGAAATTGATTTTTGTTACAGTTGCCCCAACCTAGAGTATAAAACACAACCACCCCACCCCCGCCCTCTCTGACACCATTCCCCATTCTCATTTCCCTCTCTCGCCTTACCTCCATACCTCCCCTCCTACTTTTCTTTCTTCCATGGCCTTCTGTCCTCTCCTATCAGATTCCCCCTTCTCCAGCCCTGTATCACTTTTGCCAATCGACTTCCCAGCTCGGTACTTCATCCCGCTCCCCACCCTCCCGGTTTCACCTATCACCCTGTGGTTCTCTCTTCCCTACCCCACTTCCCTTTTAAATCTATTCCTCAGCCTTTCCTCTCTGGTCCTGCCGAAGGGTCTTGGCCCGAGACGTCAACTCTTTACTCTTTTCCAGGGATGCTCCCTGGCCTGCTGAGTTCCTCCAGCATTTTGTGTGCAATGAACGAATTACCCACCAGGTGAACCACCAGAGGAGCCATGCCAGCCCTAATGAGCCTAAGACCGAATTCCATCTCTAGAGCATTAAATACTGCAGTACCGTCCAGGCCCTTGGCCCACAATGTTGTACTGGCCGTTTAACCTACCTCAAGATTAATCTAACCCGGCCCCCCCCCCCACCCCACTAGCCAGCACTCTGTCGTTCCCTCACCCGCGTGCGGCACGGTCAGGGCAACACGGCTGCAGAGCCAGCGGCCACTCCTCGGGGTTCCCCTCTGCCGCCGCCCGGAAGGAGTTTCAACGTCCTCCCCGTGACCGCGTGGGTTTCCCGCGAGCGCTCGAGTCTCCCCTCCCACCCCCAATCCCGAACCTCATTCGAAAGGTCAGCGAGGTGAGGGCACGTGACGCGGGCGCCGGACGCGAGGCGATGCCCGCGGGCCACCCGGCATAACGCTCGCCAATGTGACTGAGCAGGAGCGCTGCATTTCGATGCACGCATCACAAATAAAGCTAATCTTACCCAATCCTAAACGTCCCTAACATACCAGCTGTTACTGTCACCCCAGCAGTGCATCATAGGCACCCAGCACCCTGTAGAAACACTTACATCTGACAACCACCCCCCCTGCCCCCTGGCATAAGCTAATTCTGCCATGGGATTGTTCAGAGACGTTGGCATGGATGGGGGATATCTGGAGGTCTACGTACACCTCTTATCGTCTGGTATCCCCCCCACCCAATCAAGTTACCTCTCATCCTCCTTCTCTCCGAGTCACTGTTTATTCAGGGTGAGGGTCAGTCACTGTTTATTCAGAGAGATAAGCACTGTGGGTGAAGAGTACAGTCAGCAGTTGTACAGTACTCACCCCGCACTCCGCACAACAGTCTGCCAGCATCCGGTAGCCCTTCAGCAGGTAGTCCCCCATCAGCTTGCTGATCTTGTCCTGGCGCTCCCGCCGAGCCTCGATCACCTTCATCTCCGCCGCCGTGGGGGGTGTCCAGGCGAACTCCTCGTCACCTGTGGGACACACAGCCAGAAAGCATGTCACGGCCAGCCCCTTCCTTCACCGGTCAATCACGCCCAAGGGAACAACACACAACCCACGGGGCTGTCACTTGTGAACCACCATCTCTGGCCTCCTGTCCCACGGGGTACTCACCCCTGAACACCCTAACTCCCTGCTCGTACACCCCCACCCCACCACCCTTTCACTCTCACTTCACCCCTATAATATGGGGCCCATATTCAAGTTCAAAGTAAATTTTATTATCAGGGTACATGTACGTCACCACAAATTGCGGGCACACTCAGGAAATCTATACAACAGGATCAGTGAAAGATTAGCTAGAGTGCAGATGCAAATATAAAGAAATAGCAATAAATAACGAGAACATGAGGTAAAGAATCCTTAAAGTGAGGTCATTGGTTGTGGGAACATCTCAATGGATGGGCAAGTGAGTGTAGTTATGTTCGGGAGCCTGATGGTTGAGGGGTGGTAACTGTTCCTGAACCTGGTGATGCGAGTCCTGAGGCTCCTGTACCTCCTTCCTGATGGTTGAGGGGTAATAACTGTTCCTGAACCTGGTGATGTGAGTCCTGAGGCTCCTGTACCTCCTTCCTGATGGTTGAGGGGTAATAACTGTTCCTGAACCTGGTGGTGCGAGTCCTGAGGCTCCTGTACCTCCTTCCTGATGGTTGAGGGGTAATAACTGTTCCTGAACCTGGTGGTGTGGGACCTGAGGCTGTTGTATCTCCTTCCTGATGGTTGAGGGGTTAATAACCGTTCCTGAACCTGGTGATGCGAGTCCTGAGGCTCCTGTACCTTCTACCTGATGGCAGCAGCGAGAAGAGAGCATGGCCTGGGTGGTGGGGATCTCCAATGCTGCTTCCCTAGCTCTTGCTCCGCTAAATTTCTGAAGGCAAGTCTTTCCCCATCCTTCTATTTCCCCCGTCCCCGAAATCTGGGCGCCCCCTTCACGTCCGATCCCCGACCCCCATGACCCCGGGATTCCCAAAGACGCCCAGACACTACCTCCACTCATTGCCATTCTGCCTCCAGGTCGTTCCCACCCCTCAACCACGCCGGAAATGACATCACCGTCACGTAGCGCGGTGGGGGCGGAAGTGAGTGGAGGAAGCGGGGCTGCCGCCGCTTGGCTCGGCCCGCGTCTCCATGGCGACGCTGCGGCCTAGTGGTCGGGGTTAAGCGTTTCTGCCCAAGGTCTGGGCAGTGGCGGGTAAGGTTGGCGTCTCCGCCTGTGGGTTGGGGGAACCTCCTTCATACCTGGGCCGTCGTTACCCCTCACCCCCGGGCTGCTGGGTGTAGAGAGGTTTTCATGTGTTCCCGTCAGCGCTCCCTCCGTGCAAACTGATAGGGGCTGAGGGAGCGCCGTTCTAGGAGAGGGGCGCTGAAGAGGGAGCCTCGCGTTGCGTGAGGGGCGCTGAGGAGGGAGCCTCGCGTTGCGTGAGGGGCGCTGAGGAGGGAGCCTCGCGTTGCGTGAGGGGCGCTGAGGAGGGAGCCTCGCGTTGCGTGGGGGGGGCGCTGAGGAGGGAGCGCACCCCTGAGAGAGTGGTGAGGAGGAGGGAGTGCCGTATTGGAGGAGGGGTGAGGAGGAGGGAGTGCCGTATTGGAGGAGGGCTGGTGAAAGAGCGTCAAGTTGGAATGGGTTGGTGAGGAGGGAGCGCAGCCCTGAGGGAGCACCATGGTTGGGGCGGGACGGTGTTGAGGGAGCCTCACATTCTGAGGGAGCTGCACATTGTGAGAGGTTGTGAGGAGGTACCACATTGTATGAATGAATGAAAGAAATTTATTTCCGTCAGTACAAACATAACAGAAAGCATCATTTTCAACGATAATTTCACAGGACAAAATTACAACAGAAACCAGATGTTCTTTAAAACCCCGAAAGGGTGTAGACTGAAGCTACAGCTTATTATGCCTTACCCCTCTTACTGAAACAACAACATAGCTGGCGTCAATCATCACATCAAAACAAATTACATAATCCTTTAACACAAAATCCAATTCCAAGTATCATTTACATTACTCCCATTCACTTTAAATCACGTATTTTATATTTGTTCAGTAAATTATTTTTAAATTTTTTTAAACTTGTTAAGTGTGGTGCATGTTTTTAAATTCTCACGACAAATGTTCCATAGATTCAACCCTCTGACTGAAACACAATGATTTTTTTTTACATTTGTTCTTATCCTTTGTTTTTGAAACATACACGTTCCTCTCAAATCATGTCGGCTTTCTCTCATTTTAAACAACCTTTGGATACTTTGTGGTAGCTGTCCATTTTTTACTTTATACATAATCTGTATTATTTTAAAATCTACAAAATCTCGTAATTTTGAGGTGTTTAGTCGAATAAATAGTGGATTGGTTGGCTCACAATAACTTGCCTTATTTACAATTCGTATGACTGTCTTTTGGAGTAGAAATATTGAGTTTATATTTGTTTTGTATGTATTTCCCCATACCTCTGCTCAGTAAGCACCACATTGTGAGAGGGGTGCTGAGGAGGGAGCTGCACATTGTGAGAGGTTATGAGGAGGCACCACATTGTGAGAGGGGTGGTGAGGAGGGAGCACCGCCATGTTGGAGGAAAGCTGTTGAGGGAGGCTAACATTGTGAGACAGGTGGAGAGTAGGGAGCGCAGCCCTGAGGGAGGGGGGCTGCTGGAAAGCCTCGCATTGTGAGGGGGTGGCGAGGAGGAAGAGCAGTCCTAATGGAGAACCGCAGTCTCAGATGGATGAGGGGGCGTTTACAGACGGTTTACAAATAGTCCAGTGTGATTAGTCCATGCAGGTACAGCAGGCAGTGAAGAAAGCTAATGGCATGCTGGCCTTCATTACAAGAGGAATTGAGTATAGGAGCAAAGAGGTCCTTCTGCAGTTGTACAGGGCCCTGGTGAGACCACACCTGGAATTTTGTGTGCAGTTTTGGTCTCCAAATTTGAGGAGAGACATTCTAGCTATTGAGGGAGTGCAGCGTAGGTTCACGAGGTTAATTCCCGGATGGCGGGACTGTCATATGTTGAAAGATTGGAGCGACTGGGGTTGTATACACCGGAATTTAGGAGGATGAGAGGGGATCTGATTGAAACATATAAGATTATTAAGGGATTGGACACGCTAGAGGCAGGTAACATGTTCCCGCTGATGGGTGAGTCCAGAACCAGAGGCCACAGTTTAAGAATAAGGGGTAGGCCATTTAGAACGGAGTTGAGGAAACACTTTTTCACACAGAGGGTCGTGGTTCTGTGGAATGCTCTGCCTCAGAAGCCAATTCTCTGGATTCTTTCAAGAAAGAGATAGAGCTCTTAAAGATAATGGAGTGAAGGGATATGGGGAGAAGGCAGGAAAAGGGTACTGATTGTGGATGATCAGCCTTGATCACAGTGAATGGTGGTGCTGGCTCGAAGGGCTGAATGACCTACTCCTGCATGTATTGTCCATCGTCTTCAAAGAAAAGCAGTTGTTCTGACTGGAGCCAAATGTTAAGCTGTTAGCCACCGTTACGGGAATGGATGAGGTCATTCAGTACCACCATGTCTGTGTTTGGCGGGGTCTTGGGCAAGGTTTAGTCGGTGCAGTTTGTGGATTGAGACTCTGTGGTTCATGTTTCTGCTCACTCCCGCACTGCTATTTTGTGCCATTTTGATGGGGGTGGACTGGCACTGCAGCCACTAAATGGAACTAAGCCTGGACTGTTCAGTGACTCTATGGTTTGGTGCTTAGTGCTCGCCTGACTTGAGTTGACTGTATTTCTTACATCCTTCACGTACATGAGGAGTAAAAATCTTTACATTACCTCTCAGTCTAAACGTGCAACTTACAGTGATTTATAATAAATAGCATGTACAACAGGACAGACAATATAACATAGAAATACAGTTGTATCAGCATGAAATAATCAGTCTGATGGCCTGGTGGAAGAAGCTGTCCCGGAGCCTGTTGGTCCTGGCTTTTATGCTGCGGTACCGTTTCCCGGATGGTAGCAGCTGGAACAGTTTGTGGTTGGAGTGACTCAGGTCCCCAATGATCCTTCGGGCCCTTTTTACACACCTGTCTTTGTAAATGTCCTGAATAGTGGGAAGTTCACATCTACAGATGTGCTGGGCTGTCCACACCACTCTCTGCAGAGTCCTGCGATTGAGGGAAGTACAGTTCCCAAACCAGGCAGTGATGCAGCCAGTCAGGATGCTCTCAATTGTGCCCCTGTAAGAAGTTCTTAAAATTTGAGGGCCCATACCAAACTTCTTCAACCGTCTGAGGTGAAAGAGGCGCTGTTGTGCCTTTTTCACCACACAGCTGGTGTGTACAGACCACAAAAGATCCTCGGTGATGTGTATGCCGAGGAACTTAAAGCTGTTTACCCTCTCAACCTCAGAACCATTGATGTGTATAGGGGTTAGCCTGTCTCTATTCCTCCTGTAATCCACAACCAGCTCCTTTGTTTTTGCAACATTGAGGGAGAGTTTGTTTTTTGACGCACTGTGTCAGGGTGATGACTTCTTCTCTGGAAGGAGAATGTGGAAGCAATCCACACGGGGAGAAAGTAAACTTCCAGACAGAGCGGGAATTGGGCTGAAGTGCCTTTTTCTATGTTGTGTGGGTCAACGTCTGGAGGGCTGACGCCTTACTTTGTGATCTGTAATTCTAGACATCCCAGCTAGGGGGCAGCATGATGCCGATCAAGCCCCATGAGAACTTTTAAATTTTACCTTTTGAAGGTTGGAGTCCAGTTCAGTATTCTCCACGGTCGAAGGCCAGTGATCCTGGAGGAAGTAGATCGGGTCAGTGGGCCCAGAGTTCTCTGCGGTCGAAGGCCAGTGATCCTTGAGGAAGGAGGTTGGGTCTGTGGGCCCCGAGGAGCCTGTGATCCTCAGTGGGGAGGGGGGCTAGGAAGGGGCTTGTTTTGCTGTTGTTGTCTGCCTTCCCGTACATTAGCTGCGTGTTGTTCCGCTGAACACTGTGCGCAGGTGTGGCAACGCTCGCAGGACATCCTTAGGGGTAGCTTGACATTTGGGCGAACAGCATAAAACAGGCTGGTATGCTGGAACATGGTGACATTAAGAAAGAGGATGCGCTCTATTCATGAAGGTGAGAGGATTTTAGAGAGGTATTTGGTGAAAGGATTTTAGAGAGGTATTTGGTGAAAGGATTTTAGAGAGGTATTTGGTGAAAGGATTTTAGAGAGGTATTTGGTAAGATTTCCCATGTCAGGCTCATTCAGAAAGTCGGGAAGGATGTATTCTAGGAGAACTTGGCTGTCCAGATTAAGAATTGACTTGCCCATAGAAAGCAGAGGGTGGTTGTAGATGAAGCCCTAATGCAAATGACGCATTTCACTATATGTTTGATATAGGTTCAAAGTACATTTATTATCTATGTACACCCTGAAATTGTCCAGCAGACAGCCACAAAATAAACACAGTGGAACCTGTTCAAAAGAAACCCCAAACACCCGAAGTGCAAGAGAAAAGAGCAAATCGCACAAATGGCAATAAATAGGAACTGAACCTCCCTCAGTCGCAGGACTCTGCAGAGAGTGGTGCAGACAGCCCAGCGCATCTGTGGATGTGAACTTCCCACTATTCCAGACATTGACAGAGACAGGTGTGTAAAAAGGGCCCGAAGGATCATTGGGGACCCGTCACCCCAACCACAAACTGTTCCAGCTGCTACCATCCGGAAAGCGGTACCGCAGCATAAAAGCCAGGGCCAGCAGGCTCTGGGACAGCTTCTTCCACCAGACCATCAGACTGATTAATTCAGGCTGATACAGTTGTATTTCTAAGCTATATTGACTGTCCTGTTGTACATACTACCAATTACTCATTTAGACGGAGACGTAACGTAAAGATTTTTACTCATGTATGTGAAGGATGTAGGAAATAAAGTCAGTTCAATTCAAAGGGGTACAGTTCGGTAGTTAATTGCTCACATGAGTAAATTAGGCAGTGCGGGCTCACTGGGTCTATCACGGTGCTGTATCTAAATAAAATTTAAAAGTTTTAAAAGAACGGCAAATTTTGCATCCTATAATTCAGTAATAATACTTGTTGGGCACAACAGTCACGTAGCAGTTAGCGGGACGCTATTACAGCTCGGGCATTGGAGCTCGGAGTTCAATTCTGACGTTGTTTGTGGGCAGTTTGTACGTCCTCCCCGTGACTGCGTGGGTTCCCTCCAGTTTACTCCCACAGTCCAAAGGCGTACCGGTCGGAAGGTTAACTAGTCGTTGTAAATTGTCCCGTGATTAGGCTGGGGTTAAATTGGCAGGTTGCTGGGTGGTGCGGCTTGAGGGACCGGAAGGGCCTGTGTGTGCCCTGTCGCTAAATAACTAACTGAGTAAAGAGACCAAGATGCTCATTCAAGCTCACTTGCCCAGCTTTGCCCCATATACATCTAAACCAGGGGTCCATGGGCCCCTCAGTGAATGGCAGGGGTCCACGGTGTAAAAGGAAGGTTGGGAACCCCTACAACCTTTCCTAGCCATGTCCCTTCCTCTAGCTGCTGGTTTCACCGAAGTGACAGCCTCTGTGTGAAGAATTTGCCACTCAGGCCCGTTTCACATCTCTTCCCCCCAATACCTCAAACCTATGCCCTGTCCCTGGGGAAAAGACTACACACATTCACCCTGGGTAGGCCCTTTATTTAATACACTTCCCTCCGGTCACCTCTCAGTCTTAACTGTGTAGCAGATGGTCTAATGCTATCACAGCACCAGCGACCCCGGGTCAGTTTTACCAGGGTCGTGACCGAGCGGGTTTGCTCCGGGTGCTCTGGTCTCATCCCACGTTCCAGAAGGTCACGTGGACGTAATTGGGCAGTGAGGGGTCATTGGGCCAGAGGGGCCTGTGGCCGAGCTGTATCTCCAAATTGAAAAGAAATAGCCCAGCCTCTGCCTATAACTCAGGCTCTTGATTCTTGAAAACGTTCTCATTTGTTGATGAGAGGCATTGATGGTGTGATAGCCAGAGGCTTTTTCCCAGGGCTGAAATGGCTAACATCAGGGGGCACAGTTTTAAGGTGCTTGGAAGTAGGTACAAGGGCCCAGTTCTGCTCCTGTGTTTTAGTCTTATGGTCTGTTTTCAAAGCAGAAACAAACAGACTTTTGAATACTAATGAACGTGCAAGAAAGCAGTGCAGAGTAGACTCTACCTTATGGACGGGCAGGGTGAGTACAAAGCGGCCAAGTGGCCTACCCCCTGATTCACAATGTCTTTTCGCTTCCTGTCGTTCCAGGCAGGATGCTCCCTCAGTACTGCGTCTCGCTGGCCAGCGTGCAGAAGGCTCAGGCCACCATCGATGGCTTGGTCCACCGAACCCCTGTCCTCACCAACTCCACCCTGGACCGTCGGGCGGAGCGGCGGGTCTTCCTCAAGTGCGAGCTTTTCCAGAAAACGGGATCGTTCAAGGTAGGACACCTCTGGCCAGACCTCTGCAATCCTCTGAAGGCAAATGGGGACGGTATTCGCTTTCTCTTGCAACTTGGCTGTGTGTCAGTCTTTACGTATAGTTAATTAGGTCAACGTTCGGTCAGACGGCGGCGCGCATGGTCGCAACTGCCACTCTGGGTCCAACCAAAGGACTCCATGCTGGGTTGGGGGGGCTGCCCCTCTCCGTCGATGCTGCCCTCCAGTGTTCGCTCACTGGCAGATAAGCTGGATTGCGTTTGTCTGTGGCTGCACCAGTAAACTGCTGGGGGCTTGTCATTGCCGACAACATCCATGCATCCTCAATCTACAGGACAAGACACTCAGGGACTTGGGCTATATTATATTTTTTTGTGTGACTGTATATTTACTGCTATCTTACAGGTGCGATGTGTACCTTGTGCTGTGTATGACTGATGATATTGTGTTTTGTACCTTGGCCCCGGAGTAACACTGTTTCATTTGGCTGTATTCGTGTATGGTTAAATAACAATTAAATTGAACTTAAATTCAAACTTGATTTGGATAATGGCTTTGTGGCCAAATTTGCGGACCATACAAAGGTAGATGGAGGGGTGGTCGGTGTTAAGGGAGCTGAGGTCTTGGATAGATTAGCGGAATTGGTAAAAAAAAGTGGCAGATGGAATACACTGTATAGTCATGCACTTCAGTTCAAATGATAAAGGCATAGAATATTTTCCAAGCAGGGAGCAAATTCGGAAATCCAAGATGCAAAGGGACATTGTAATCCTTATGCCGGATTTCCTAACAGTTGAGTCAGTGGTGAGGAAGGCAAATGCAATGCTAGCGTTCATTTCTAGAGGGCTGGTATATAAAAGCAAGGGTGTGATGCTGAGGCTTTATAAGGCACTGGTCAGACCGCACCTGGAGTACTGTGAGCTGTTTCGGGCCCCAAGTCTAGCTGGCATTTTAGAAGGTCCAGAAAAGGTTTGCGAGAATGATCCCAGGAGTGAATGGGTTAATGTATGAGGAGCATTTGGTACCTCATGCTGGAGTTTAGAAGATTGATGGGGCGGGGGGATCTCATTGAAACATTGAAAGGCCAAGATAGAGTGGATGTGGAGTGTATGTTTCCAGTAGTGGGGGAATCTAGGACCAGAGGGCACAGGGTCAGAGTACAAGGACGTCCCTTTCAAACAGATAAGAAGGAATTTCTTTAGTCAGAGGGTGGAGAGTCTGTGGAATTCATTACCACAGATGGCTGTGGAGGCTGTCATTGGGTATATTTAAAGTGGGGGGTGATAGGTTCTTAACTAGTGAGGATAGCAGGAGAACAGGGTTGAGAATGACAACAATTCACCCATGTTGGACTGGCTGAGCAGACTCGATGGGCTGAATGGCCTAATTCTGCTCCTGCGTCTTACAGTCTTATTGGTGTACGTGTTGTTGCAGATCCGAGGAGCCCTGAATGCGGTGTCCGGCCTCGCTGAGAGGGGGCAGGAAGGCCTCCAGGCCCGAGCGGCGGTGACCCACAGCAGTGGCAACCATGGACAGGCGCTGGCCCTCGCTGCCCGAATGAAAGGTGCGGAGGGCTGGATGTGGCGTGGAGGCTAACCTTTCCTGCACCACGGTGCTGTACGGTGTGAGAAGAAGGCCCCATTGTATACAGTGGCACCAGTACTGGAGCTCAGCGCACTCAGTCATAGAGATCGGGGGTAATGGGATGGCAGAGGGAACGCCCCGCGTCTCTTTAACTGGCCACAGCACGGCCACCCCTTTAATTGCCTGTGCTGGCCCTGTTCCATTATCCCATAAGCTATGACTGAATGTCTTCACATCACTGCACGTTCCTTCATAGAACATAGAAACCTACAGCACATCGGAGGCCCTTCGGACCACAGTGTTGTGCCAACCTCGCAACCCACTCTAGAAGCTGCCTTGAATTACCCTACCGCATAGCCCTATATTTTTTTTAAACTCCATGTACCTATCTAAGAGTCTATTAAAGGACCTTATTGTATCTGCCTCCACCACCGTTGCCCGCATTGTACTCCACGCACCCACCACTCTCTGTGTGAAAAACGTATCTCCAAGTACCTACTTCCAAGCCCCCTCATGTTAGCCATTTCAGCCCTGGGGAAAAGCCTCTGACTATCCACATGATCAATGCCTCTCATCATCTTGTACACCTGTATCAGATCATCTCTCATCCTCCATCGCTCCAAGGAGAAAAGGCCAAAAGTTCACGCAACCTATTCTGATAAGGCATGCTCTCCAATCCCGGCAACATCCTTGTAAATCTTTCCTGCACTCTATGGTATCCACATCCTTCCTGTAGTGAGGTGACCAGAACTTAGAACAGTACTCCAAGTGTGGTCTGACCAAGGTCTTGTATAGCTGTAACGTTACCTCTCAGCTCTTGAACTCAGTCCCACGGTTAATGAATGCCAACTCACCATACACCTTCTTAACAACACTGTCAACCTGTGCGGCAGCTTTGAGTGTCCTATGGACACGGACCCCATGATCTCGCTGATCCTCCACACTGCCAAGAGTCTTATCATTAACATTATATCCTGTCTTCAAATTTGACCTTCCAAAATGATCATCTTCTAACTCAATGTGTTTGTTTATCTGAGATGTGGCTTGTTCACTGTCCTACTGTACAGGCATTGCCCCTTTGAAAGAGAGGAGGGGATTAGGTGAGGGGAGAGGATGGAGAGAGGGGCTTGAGGGAGGAGTTAAGGGGAAAGAGGGAGGGGCTAAGGGGAGGGTGGAGTTGGAAAGAGGGAGGGGGTAAGGGGAGGAAGGAGCTGGGGGAAAGAGGGAGGGTTTAGAGAAGATGAGGGAGGAAGAGCGGTTTAAGGGAGGCATTCAGGGGGTTAAGGAAAGAAGTTTAGGGAGGGGGATTAGTGAAGGAAAGGGTCAGGGGAAGGGAGAGAGGAGGACTGGGGAGGGGGTTTATAGGGAGGGAGGCAGATTCGAGAAAGGAAGGAGATTAGAGGAGGGCAGGAAGGGTTTTAGAGGAAAGGGGTGATTAGGGAAGGAGGGTGTTAGAGGAAAGGGTTTAGGGGAGGGAGGAATTGAGAAAGGAAAGGGTTAGGTGATAGGAGGAAGGGGGTTAGGGAAGGAAGGGGTTAGGTGAAGGAAGAAAGGGGGATTTAGAGGAAGGGAGGAAGGGAATTGGGGAGGAGGGGGTTAGAGGAAGGGGAGAAGTGGATTGGGGAGGAAGGGGAGGGAAGAGGATTGGGGAAGGAGGGGTTAGAGGTAGGTGGGGGAGGGGGTTTGGGGAAGGAGGGGATTAGAAGAAGGGGGAAGGGAATTGGGGCAAGAAGGGGGTTAGAGGAAGGGGAGGGAGAGGATTGGAGAAGGGGAGGAGGGGAGGGAGGGGCATTGGAGAAGGAGGAGGTTGAAGGGGGTTAGAGGAGGGGAGAGGCATTGGGGAAAGAGGGGTTAGAGGAAGGGGAAGGGAATTGGGGAGGAGGGGGTTAGAGAAAGGGGAGGTTAGGGGATTGGGGAAGGAAGGGTTAGAGGTAGGTGGGGGAGGGTGTTTGGGAAGAGGGGTTTAGAGGAAGGGGTGGAGGGGGATTGGGGAAGAAGAGGGTTAGAGGAACGGGAGGGAAGAGGATTGGGGAAGGAGGGGTTAGAGGTAGGTGGGGGAGGGGGTTTGGGGAAAGAGAGGATTAGAAGAAGGGGAAAGGAATTGGAGAAAGGGGTTAGAGGAAGGGGAGGGACGGGGATTGGGGAAGGAGGGGGAGGAGGGGGTTAGAGGAGGGGAGGGAGGGGCATTGGGGAAGGAGGGTTTAGAGGAAGGGGAAGGGAATTGGGGAGGAGGGGGTTAGAGAAGGGGGAGGTTAGGGGATTGGGGAAGGAGGGGGTTAGAGGAAGGGAAAGGGAATTGGGGAGGAGGGGGTTAGGGAAAGGGGAGGTTAGGGGATTGGGGAAGGAGGGGGTTAGAGGAAGGGGAAGGGAATTGGGGAAGAAGGGGAGGGAAGAGGATTGGGGAAGGAGGGGGTTAGAGGAAGGGGAAAGGGAATTGGGAAAGGAAGGGGTTAGAAGAAGGGGAGGGAAGAGGATTGGGGAAGAGGGGGTTAGAGGTAGGCGGGGAGGGGGTTTGGGGAAGGAGGGGATTAGAAGAAGAGGGAAGGGAATTGGAAAAAGCGGTTAGAGGAAGGGGAGGGAAGAGGATTGGGGAAGGAGGAGGTTAGAGGGGAGGGAAGAGGATTGGGGAGGAAGGGGTTAGAGGAGGGGAGGGAAGAGGATTGGGGAAAGAGGAGGTTAGAGGGGAGGGAAGAGGATTGGGGAAGAGGGGGTTAGAGGAAGGGGAGGGAAGAGGATTGGGGAAGGAGGAGGTTAGAGGGGAGGGAAGAGGATTGGGGAAGGAGGAGGTTAGAGGAGGGGAGGGAAGAGGATTGGGGAAGGAGGAGGTTAGAGGGGAGGGAAGAGGATTGGGGAAGGAGGAGGTTAGAGGAGGGGAGGGAAGAGGATTGGGGAAGGAGGAGGTTAGAGGGGAGGGAAGAGGATTGGGGAAGGAGGAGGTTAGAGGAGGGGAGGGAAGAAGATTGGGGAAGGAGGGGATTAGAGGAAGGGGAGGGAAGAGGATTGGGGAAGGAGGAGGTTAGAGGGGAGGGAAGAGGATTGGGGAAGGAGGGGATTAGAGGAAGGGGAGGGAAGAGGATTGGGGAAGGAGGAGGTTAGAGGGGAGGGAAGAGGATTGGGGAAGGAGGGGTTAGAGGAAGGGGAAGGGAATTGAGAGGAGGGGGTTAGAGAAAGGGGAGGTTAGGGGATTGGGGAAGGAGGGGGTTGGAGGAAGAGGAGGGAGGGGTTAGGGAAGGGAGTGCTGTGAAGGGGAGAGTTTGAGAAGGAGATGCCAAGGGAGGAGGAGGAGGGAGGATGGGGTCCCTGCTCTGCTGAGGGAGGGCCAGTTAATTCACCTAATGACCTCAAACTCCTTTCTTGCTGCATTTCCAACCATTCACAACCATACCTTTGAACCTCCTCAGGAATTCCCTCGTACGTGGTTGTACCTCGAACAGCCCCAGCCTGCAAGAAGGCCGCCATGCTGGAGTACGGCGCACACCTCCTGGAGTGTGAACCCACCGACGAGGTGAGGAGGTGCCCGCTGGGAGTGTGGATTGAGGGTTGGGAAAGGGCCAGACTGAGGGTGAGGGGCAGGAGAACGGGAGAGGGAGGACTGTGCCGAGGGGAAGGAGTAAGGGAGGTAGGAGACTGGATGGAGGGAACAGAATCTGCAAAGAGAGGTCAACCATTCCAGTTAGCCCCCCACCCCCTCTATCTGTTACCTCAGTCACCGCACTGTAAACACTTCAAACCAGTTTTTATAATGCTGTTTACTTTGTAAATCCATGCCGGTATTCAACAGGTCAGGCAGCATCTATGGAGAGTCAACGTTTTGGGATGACAACTTCGGCCCAAAACATTGTCTCTATTCCTTTCCATTGATGCTGCCTGACCTTCTGAGTTCCTCCAGCGCTTTGTGTGTGTTACTCTGGATTTCCAGCATCTGCAAATTCTGTTGTGTTTATGACATACTAGCATTTATATATTTATGTACATTTAATTCACTATCCATAGAGGAAGGGAATGAGGAGAAAGAAAACACTGATTCTAAATCTCCGCTGCCTTGCGGCCACACCCACCCATGGGAAAGGCTTCGGGGGTAAACCCCGGGAAAGAAATCCGGAGCCAGGGTCCCTCAGGCTGTTTGACGTTGGCAACCTCTGTGATGACACTGGCACCAAGCTATATTGTTGCTTGCCCTTCCCTTGGACTACATCGGTGATGTGGCGAGGGGGAGCCCGCTGCATGGGCCACAGCTGGTTCCTCAAATCTGCCCTCCCAGGCTTGCGCCCTGGAGAGGACACTGTTCACCAGAGGCGCAAACCCATAATCCCCTGGGGTTGACGGCTACTTACTCACTACTCACTTCTAACTTATTTTATAGAATTCTTTATTCTCTATATATGCTGCATGTTGTTTTGTGTTGCATCTCGCACCGACACACCACAGCAAATTCCTAATACATGTAAATGTATCTGGTGAATAACGTTAATCCTTGACAATGAAGGGATAAGGCAGAGAAAGGGAGTAAGGAGAAGAGACAGAGGTAGAAAACGTTGGACTATTGTTTGCGTACTGTTGGGGGGGGATAGCATACCTGGGGGAAGCAACACTGGCCATACCTCCGACACAGAGTCCGGCCCTGTAGCTAAGAAGGGTAGGGAACGGAAGAGGAGGGCAGTAGTAATAGGAGACTCAATAGTCAAGGGGTCAGATAGACGATTCTGTGGACGAAGTCCGGAGACCCGGATGGTGGTTGCCTTCCTGGTGCCAGGGTCCGGGATGTTTCTGATCGCATCCAAGAGATCCTGAAGTGGGAGGGAGAGGAGCCAGAGGTCGTGGTACATATAGGTACCAATGACATAGGTAGGAAAAGGGGAGAGGTCCTGAAAGAAGAATATAGGGAGTTAGGAAGGGAGTTGAGAAAAGGGACCGCAAAGGTAGTAATCTTGGGATTACTTCCTGTGCTACGCGACAGTGAGAGTAGGAATGCAATGAGATATAGGATAAATGCGTGGCTGAGGGATTGGAGCAGGGGGCAGGGATTCGTGTTTTTGGATCATTGGAACCACTATTGGCGCAGGGGTGACCTGTACAAAGGGGACGGGTTACACTTGAATCGTAGGGGGACGAATACCCTGGCGGGGAGATTTGCAAGGGCTACTAAGGTGACTTTAAACTAGAATGGTTGGGGGGAGGGAATCAAATTAAGGAGACTAGGAGAGGGGAGGTTGATGTAGGGGAAAAGGCAGAAAAAGATAACAAAGTTTGCTCCATTAAGGATAAACAGAGAGTGGGAGGTGGAGAGTTTCTTAAATGCATCTATTTTAATGCTAGGAGCATTGTAAGAAAGCTGCATGTGCTTAGAGCATGGATTGATACCTGGGAATATGATGTTGTAGCTATTAGTGAAATGTGGTTACAGGAGGGGTGTGATTGGCAACTAAATATTCCAGGATTTCGTTGCTTCAGGTGTGATAGAATAGGAGGGGCAAGAGGGGGAGGTGTTGCATTGCTTGTCAGAGAATGTATAACAGTGGTGCTCTGGCAGGATAGATTAGTGGACTCGTCTAGGGAGGATATTTGGGTGGAATTGAGGAATAGGAAAAGTGTTGTGACACTTATAGGGGTGTATTATAGACCACCTTATGGGGACTGAAAACTGGAAGAGCAAATTTGTAAGGAGATAGCAGATATTTGTAGTAAGCGCAAGGTTGTGATTGTGGGAGATTTTAATTTTCCACACGCAGACTAGGAAGCCCATTCTGTAAAAGGGCTGGATGGTTTGGAGTTTGTCAAATGTGTGCAGAGTAGTTTTTTGGAGCAATACATAGAGGTACCAACTAGAGAAGGGGCAATGTTGGATCCCCTGTTAGGGAATGAGACAGGGCAGGTGACAGAGGTATGTGTCGGGGAGCACTTCAGGTTAAGTGATCACAATACCATTAGTTTCAGTGTAATTATGGAGGAGGATAGGACTGGACCTAGGATTGAGATTTTTGATTGGAGAAAGGCTAACTTTGAGGAGATGCGAAAGGATTTAGAAGGAGTGGATTGGGACAGTTTGTTTTATGGGAAGGATGTAATAGAGAAATGGAGGTCATTTAAAGGTGAAATTTTGAGGGTTCAGAATCTTTATGTTCCTGTTAGGTTGAAAGGAAAGGTTAAATGTTTGAGAGAGCCATGATTTTCAAGGGATATTGGAAACTTGGTTCGGAAAAAGAGAGAGATCTTCAATAAATATAGGCAGCTTGGAGTTAATGAGGTACTCGAGGAATATAAAGAATGTAAAAAGAATCTTAAGAAAGAAATTAGAAAAGCTAAAAGAAGATACGAGGCTGCTTTGGCAAGTAAGGTGAAAATAAATCCAAAGTGTTTCTACAGTTATGTTAGTGGCAAAAGGATAGTGAGGGATAAAATTGGTCCCTTGGAGAATCAGAGTGGACGGCTATGTGCGGAGCCAAAAGAGGTGGGGGAGATTTTGAACAATTTCTTTTCTTCGGTATTCACTAAGGAGAAGGATATTGGATTGTGTAAGGTAAAGGAAACAAGAAGGGTAGTATGGGAAGTATGACGATTAAAGAAGAGGAAGTACTGGCGCTTTTAAGGAATATAAAAGTGGATAAGTCTCCGGGTCCGGACAAGATATTCCCTAGAATCTTGAGGGAAGTTAGCGTAGAAGTAGCAGGGGCTCTGACAGAAATATTTCAAATGTCATTAGAAACGGGGATGGTGCCGGAGGATTGGCATATTGCTCATGTGGTTCCATTGTTTAAAAAGTATTCTAAGAGTAAACCTGGCAATTATGTCCTGTGAGTTTGACGTCAGTGGTGGGTAAATTGATGGAAAGTATTCTTAGAGATGGTATATATAATTACCTGGATAGACAGAGTCTGATTAGGAACAGTCAACATGAATTTGTGCGTGGAAGGTCATGTTTGACAAATCTTATTAAATTTTTTGATGAGGTTACTAAGAAAGTTGACGAGGGTAAAGCCTTGGATGTTGTCTATATGGACTTCAGTAAGGCCTTTGACAAGGTTCCACACGGGAGGTTAGTTAGGAAGGTTCAATCGTTAGGCATTAATATGGAAGTAGTAAAATGGATTCAGCAGTGGCTAGATGGGAGACACCAGAGAGTAGTGGTGGATAACTGTCAGGTTGGAGGACGGTGTGTAGCGGTGTGCCTCAGGGATCTGTACTGGGTCCAATGTTGTTTGTCATATATACTAATGATCTGGATGATGGGGTGGTAAATTGGATTAGTAAGTATGCAGATGATACTAAGATAGGTGGCGTTGTGGATGATGAGGTAGGTTTTCAAAGCTTGCAGAGAGATTTAGGACAGAAGAGTGGGCTGAAGGATGGCAGATGGAGTTTAATGCTGAAAAATGTGAGGTGCTACATTTTGGTAGGACTAATCAAAACAGGACATACATGGTAAATGGTAGGGCATTGAAGAATGCAGTAAAACAGAGGGATCTGGGAATAATGGTGCATAGTTCCCTGAAGGTGGAATCTCATGAAGATAGGATGGTGAAGAAAGCTTTTGGTATGCTGGCCTTTATTAATCAGAGCATTGAGTATAGAAGTTGGGATGTAATGTTGAAATTGTATAGGGCATTGGTAAGGCCAAATTTGGAGTATTGTCTACAGTTCTGGCCACCGAATTATAGGAAAGATGTCAATAAAATTGAGAGAGTACAGAGGAGGTTTACTAAACTGTTGCCTGGGTTTCATCTAAGTTACAGGGAAAGGTTGAACGAGTTAGGTCTTTATACTTTGGAGCGTAGAAGGTTGAGGAGGGACTTGATAGAGGTGTTTAAAATTGTGAAGGGGAATGATAGAGTTGACGTGGATAGGCTTTTTCCATTGAGAGTGGGAGAGATTCAAACAGGAGGACATGAGTTGAGAGTTAAAGGACAGAAGTTTAGGGGTAACATGATGGGGAACTTCTTTACTCAGAGAGTGGTAGCTGTGTGGAATGAGCTTCCAGCAGAAGTGGTTGAGGCAGGTTCGATGTTGTCGTTTAAAGTTAAATTGGATAGATATATGGACAGGAAAGGAATGGAGGGTTATGGGCCGAGTGCAGGTCGGTGGGACTAGGTGAGAGTAAGAGTTCGGCACGGACTAGAAGGGCCGAGATGGCCTGTTTCTGTGCTGTAATTGTTATATGGTTGGATCTTATCCCAATTTTCCACGTGATAGAGAATTTCCCCAGGTTTAATCCTCCCCACCCCTCCCTTCACTGCCACCCAAGTAAATCACTTCTCTCTCGCTCAGGTCCACTCAGCGGTTCCTCAACTGGAACTATTTCACCTTTCCCACTTGCTCCCTGAGGGGTTTTTGTTTCCCAACAATACGAGGGGGCATAGTTTTAAGGTGTTTGGAAATGGGTACCGAGGGGATGTCAGGTGTAAGTTTTTCACACAGAGAGTGATGGGTGCCTGGAATGCACTGCCAGCGACAGTGGTGGGGGTGGATACAGTGGGGTCTTTTAAGAGCCTCTTGGATAGGTACATGGAGCTTAGAAAAACAGAGGGCTGTGTGGTAGGGAAATTCTAGGCAGTTTCTAGAGTGGGTCACATGGTCGGCACAACATTGTGGGCCGAAGGGCCTGTAATGTGCTGTAAATTTTCATGTCTATGTACTTATTTTTAAATATATTCTTAAAAATATATTTTAAAAAATATTTCTGTAGCTTATAATCTATTATTTATTTATTTATTGCACTCTTTTGTGCTACTTATGTATATTGTGTGTGTGTATATATATATATATATGTGAAGTAGTGTGTGTGTGTATGTGTGTATATATATACATATATGTGTGTGTGTGTATATATATAGATACACACACACACACACACTCACTCACTCACTCAGTGGCCACTTTATTAGGTACACTCGTACACATGCTCGTTAATGCAAATATCTAATCAGCCAGTCGTGTGACAACAACTCAATGCATAAAAGCATGCAGACACGGTCAAGAGGTTCAGTTGCTGTTCAGACCAAGCATCAGAATGGGGGAGAAATTTGATCTAAGTGACTTTGACTGTGGAATGATTGTTGGTGCTGGACAGTGTGTGCTTTGAATATCCCAGAAACTGCAGATCTGCTGGAGTTTTCACACACAATAGTCTCTAGAGCAGCGGTCCCCAACCACCGGGCCGTGGACCGATACCGGGCTGCAAAGCATGTGCTACAGGGCCGCGAGGGAACGATATGATTTGGCGATATGAGTCAGCTGCACCTTTTCTCGTTCCCTGTCAAGCTCTGTTGAGTCATTACGCATGCGAGGTCATGACCCGCGCGTCATCCATGTCAGCGCGGGAAGGAAATCAACTCCTTAAGCTTGCAAATGACAGCGGGCTGAAAAGTATGCTTGACATAACATGTCTGCCGGCATTCTGGATCAAAGTCAAGGCTAAATATCCTGAGATAGCTACGAAAGCACTGAAAACATTGCTTCCATTTCCAACATCATATCTCTGCTAAGCAGAGTTTTCTGCAATGAATGCAACGAAAACTAAATTGCGGAATAGACTGGACATAAGGAACCCCCTTCGAGTATCGTTGTCTCCCATCACCCCTTGATGGGACCGTGTTGTTGCAGGGAAACAAGCTCAGAGCTCCCACTGATTCAGCGATATTGGTGTGTTGCAATGACTTCATATGTTCATACAGGGAAAATATGTGCTGTGTGTTTAATATCCAAACGTTACTTAAAATGTTATGATGCTATTGACTTTTATAACCATATAACAATTACAGCTCGGAAACAGGCCATCTCTGCCCTTCTAGTTCGTGCTGAACGCTACTCTCACCTAGTCCCACCGACTTGCACTCAGTCCATAACCCTCCATTCCTTTCCTGTCCATATACCTATCCAATTTTTCTTTAAATGATAATATTGAACTACCTTCTACCACTTCTACTGGAAGTTCGTTCAACACTTACTTCAAGCTCCCCGTCCTCCCCGATAATTGACTTATCACTATATTCATGCCAGGAAAATATGCACTGTGTTTAATATTAAATTCGTCAGATAAATCCTTTTAGAAAGCCACTTATCACCGATATTCTGGTCGTGATTAACACCAACCCCCCCCCCCCCCCAAACAGAATCTCCAAAAACGATTTGCAGAACAAAAATCGGCAGGTACATGCATGCACAAGTCACGCGTACACAATGGTGCCGTGCAAGGCTTCATGGTCATTGTAGTCTTTCTTGGGGTAAACACAACGTATTTGACTGCTACTCTTGGCCGTTGGCAACCCTACCCCCACCCACCTCGGGTCTGCCGGTCCGCAAGAATATTGTCAATATTAAACCGGTCTGCAGTGCGAGAAAGGTTGGGGACCCCTGCTCTAGAGTTTTTAGAGAGCGGAAAATGCCTTGCTAATGACAGAGGTCAGAGGGGAATGGCCAGACTGATTCAACGTGATACGAAGGCGACAGTAATTCAGATAACCACACGTTACAACAGTGGTGTGTATAAGAGCATGTCTGAACCTTAAAGTGGATGGGCTACAGCAGCAAAAGACCACGAACACATATAAATACGGTCAGTGGCCCCTTTATCAGCGACAGGAGTTACTGAATAAAGTGGTCACTGAGTGTATATCAGTGATAATAAACCTGATTCTGATTGTGAAGGAAGTTTCTCATCCTTCCCCTTCAGCTCTGACTCTGAGATGGTTCTCTAAAATGGCTCAGCAATCACCGCGTTCAACGCCAGCCAGCGTCAGTAATAACATCCAGTGACTGAATAAGAAAACTAATGTTCCGTTTCGTTCCAGTCAGGCTGACCCCTGTAGGCACTTAGTAACCATTGCGTTCAAATGCTGTGCGGAATGAGTACACACGGGGATGTGGCTGGTGGCCAACTCACACTCTCCTTCTGTTAGTCTAGAGCGGAAACCGCGTCCAGAGCGGTCATTGAGACCCAAGGAATCCTTGTCCACCCCAATCAGGATCCTCTCGTGATTGCGGGCCAGGGCACCATTGGATTGGAGATTTTAGAACAGGTAACGGAAGGGGTTGGAGAAGGGGTTTGGAAGCCTTGGGAGCAATATCATCAATAAGACTGAAAAGGGTGGAGAAAATTTACAAGGAAAGGTTGAAGAGCTTAGGACTTCATACCCTGGAGCGTTGGAGAATGAGGGGAGATTTGATTGAAAATCTACAAAACTATGAAGGGGATAGATAGGGAAAATGCAAGCAGGCTTTTACCACTGAGGTTAGATGGGACTAGAAATGGAGGTCATGGGCTAAGGGTGAGAGGTGAAATGTTTAAGGGGAAACTTTTGTATTCAGAGGGTGGTGAGAGAGTTGAACGAGCAAGTGGTGCATGTGAGCTCGATTTCGATGTTTAAGAGAAGTTTGGGTAGTACATGGATGGGAGTGGTATGGAGGTCGATGGGAGTAGGCGGAATAATAGTTTGGCAGGTACTAGATTGGCCGAAGGACCTGTTACACTGTTGTAGTGCTCTGACTGAAAGAACTACCGTATATATGCTTCGATGATAAAATTTACTTTGAACTTTTCCATGTCCGCAGGTCCCAGATGTCCAGGCAGTGGTGGTACCGGTTGGTGGTGGAGGTCTGATATCGGGGATTGCGGTTGCCGTCAAGGTGAGATAGGTGAACCAGAGGTTCAGTCTGCTAACCGGGATAATGCCCCATACTGAGATAAGGGCATCTAATATCCAGTAATGACGTCTTTTTCAGTGATGGATTATAAAGACACGTGCAGTGATGGGTGCAGGTAATTTTCAGTCAGGTGGTGGGCACTGTATCTATTAACAAAGTTCATTTTATATCCAGTATGGAATATATACACTCCAGAGCAACACACACACAAAATGTTGGAGGAACTCAGCAGGCCAGGGTAGCATCTATGGAAAAAAGTACAGTCGACATTTCGGGCCGAGACCCCTCGCCAGGACTGGAGAAAAATATCTGAGGAGCAGATGTGGTGGAGGGAGGGGAGAACGAAACACCAGGTGAAACCAGGAGGGGGAGGGATGAAACAAAGAGCTGGGAAGTTGACCGGTGAAAGAAACCAAAGGCCACGGAAGAAAGAAAAAGGGGGGAGGAGCACCAGAGAGAGGCGATGGTCCCGCAAGGAGATAAGGTGAGGGAGGGATGCAGGGGATGGGAAATGGTGAAGGAGAGGGCATTACTGGAAGTTTGAGAAATCGATGTTCATGCCATCAGGTTGGAGGCTACCCAAACGGAATATGAGGTGTTGTTCCTCCAATTTGAGTGTGGTCTCATCACGACAGTGGAGGAGGGCATGGATGGACATTCTGGGATGGGAAGTGGAATTAAAATGGGTGGCCACTGGGAGATCCGGCTTGTCCTGGTGGACGGAGCGTAGATGCTCGGTGAAGCGGTCTCCCAATCTACGTCGGGTCTCACCGATATACAGGAGCCCACGCCAGGAGCACCGAACACAGTAAATCACCCCCACAGACTCACAGGTGAAGTGTCACCTCACCTGGAAGGACTGAATGGTAGTGAGGGAGGAGGTGTAGGGGCAGGTGTAGCACTTGTTTTGCTTGCAAGGATAAGTGCCAGGAGGGGGATCAGTGGGGAGGGACAAATAGACAAGGGGGTCACGTAGGGAATAATCCCTGCGGAAAGCAGAAAGTTGGGGGGATGGAGAGGGAAAGGTGTGCTTGGGTGGAATCCTTATGGAGATGGTGGAAGTTACAGAGAATTACCTGCTGGACAGAGGCTGGTGGGGTGGTAGGTGAGGACAAGAGGAACGCAACCCTGGTAGGGAGGTGGGAGGCTGGGATAAGAGCAGACGTGCGTGAAATGTAGTTGAGGGCAGTGTTGATGGTGGAGGAAGGGAAGTCCTTTTCTTTGAAGAAGGACATCTCCTTTGTTCTTGAATGAAAAGCCTCATCCTGGGAGCAGATGCGGCGGAGCCAGAGGAATTGAGCGAAGGGAATGGCATTTTAACAAGTAATAGGGTGGGAAGAGGTATAGTCCAGGTAGCTCTGCGAGTCGGTGGGTTTATAATAGACACCGGTGGATAAGTAGTCTACGGAGTCAGAGATGAAGAAAGGGAGGGGAGGTGTGGGAAATGGTCCAGGTAAATTTGAGGGCAGAGTGGAATTTGGAGGCAAAGTGGATGAAGTCGATGAGTTCAGCACAAGTGCAGCAAGCATGGATTACCTGCTGTTCGCATCAAAGTTGCCGGTGAATACAGCAGGCCAGGCAGCATCTCTAGGAAGATGCTAGAGACATCTAGCATCTTAGATGTCTAGGTTTCGACGTTTCGGACCAAGACCCTTCGTCAGGACTAACTGAAGAAAGAGCTAGTAAGAGATTTGAAAGTGGGAGGGGGAGGGGGAGATCCAAAATGATAGGAGAAGACAGGAGGGGGAGGGATGGAGCCAAGAGCTGGACAGGTGATCGGCAAAAGGGGATACGAGAGGATCATGAGACCAGAGGCCCAGGGAGAAGGAAAAGGGGGAGGGGGGAAAAACCCAGAGGATGGGCAAGGGGTATAATGAGAGCGACAGAAGGAGAAAAAGGAGAGAGAGAAAAAGAATGTGTGTGTATAAATAAATAACGGATGGGGTACGAAGGGGAGGTGGGGCATTAGCGGAAGTTTGAGAAGTCAGGTTGGAGGCTACCCAGACAGAATATAAGGTGTTGTTCCTCCAACCTGAGTGTGGCTTCATCTTTACAGTAGAGGAGGCCGTGGATAGACATATCAGAATGGGAATGGGACATGGAATTAAAATGTGTGGCCACTGGGAGATTTTGCTTTCTCTGGCAGACAGAGCGTAGGTGTTCAGCGAAACGATCTCCCAGTCTGTGTCGAGTCTCGCCAATATATAAGAGAAACCTGGTGTTTCTCTTTCCCTCCCCCACCTTTTAAATCTACTCCTTAGCTTTTTCTCTCCAATCCTGCCGAAGGGTTTCAGCCCGAAAAAATCGACTATACTTTTTTCCGTAGATGCTGCCTGGCCTGCTGAGTTCCTCCGGCATTTTGTGTGTGTTGCTTTGGATTTCCAGCATCAGCAGATTTTCTCTTGTTAGTGATTTTATACATTCAGTGGCTATTTTATTAGGTAGAGGAATGGAATCCGGCATGGTCTTCTGCTGCTGTAGCCCATTCCCTTCAAGGTTCAACATGTTGTGCATTCAGAGTGCTGTGGTAATGAGTTACTGTCGCCTTCCTGTCAGCTTGAACCGGCCTGGCCATTCTCCTCTGACCTCTCATTGACAAGCTCTAGAGCAGTGGTTTCCAAAGTGAGTGATATCACCTCCCTGAGATGGTGGTAGTTTCTAAGGGGGCGATAAAGATAAAGGGTGTGGTGGGAGGGCGCTTGGTAGCGGGGGGGGGGTGCGCAGCTGAAGCATTACAGGCTTAATTTAAGAAGTGAATTATACAATATAAGCATTTGATCCTCAGTGCTTCATAATCAATTACAATAATCACATATCACTCTTGCAAACCTGCCATTCTCTCAAAGCGTACCACAGTTTTTGAAGAGCAAAGTGACACTTCTGTATTTGGCATATCATGAGAAGCCTGGACTGAAGAAATCGTGCTATTTCCGGGCCAGCCTACGGCATTTGTGCCATTCACTACTGTGGTACAGTGTTAGCTAGTATGATTCCCATACTCTAATCACGCAGTGATGAAATTTCTGTGAATCAGGGTATGATGGTCAATGGGGTAAAGTTCTGAATATGGTCTTGACCACAGTTCTCTAGTTCGTGGCCCAAGCAATTATTTATCACTGTTTTTAATTTCTACTTCCTGTTTTCTTTCACTGTGCATCGAAAATCAAAATTCTTTATAGTTTTTAAGTAATGGCCGGAAAGAGAGGGGTGCACTGGGGATGTGGTCTGGGAGCTAGAAATGTTTGGGAACCACTGCTGTAGAGACTGTTGTGAGTGAAAATCCCAGGAGATTCATCAGTTTATGAGATACTCAAACCACCCCGTCTGGCACCAACAATCATTCCACTTAAATCATATTTCATCCAAATTCTGATGTTTGGTCTGAACAACAACTGAACCTCTTGACCATGTCGGTATGCTTTTCTGCACTGAGTTGCTGCCACATGATTGGCTGATGAGATATTTGCAGTAACGAGCAGGCGTAGCTAATAAAGTGGCCACTGACTTGCACAATGCCTAGCTTGGCGTTAACGTCTCAACTTCCATCTACCCCCTACCCACCGCAGACACAGCACCCGCATGTGAAGATCTACGCGGCAGAGCCAGAGAATGCGGATGACTGCTACCAGTCAAAGAGGAACGGCCGCTTGACGCCCAACGCAAGCCCTCCTGTGACACTGGCTGATGCAGTGAAGACCAGCATTGGAACAAACACCTGGCCCATTATCAGGGACCTGGTAGATGATGTGTTCACCGTCAGCGAGGAGGAGATCCAGGTATTGTATCTATCCTCCCCCACCGTCCCACAACTCTGATGCACCCTATTTCCGCACCGGGCGATATATGCAGCAACACACACAAAATACTGGAGGAACTCGGCAGGTTAGGCAGCATCTGTGTGGAGGGGAATAAACAGTTGATGCTTTGGACTGAGATCCTTCATCAGGACTGGAAAGGAAGGGGGTTCAAGCCAGAATAAGGTGGAGAGTGGAGAAGAAGTTCAAGCTGGCAGGTAAAAGATGAGACTGGGGAGTGGGAAGGTGGGTGAATGGGGGAGGAGGGATGAAGAAAGAAGCTGGGGAGGGGGAGGAATATCTTCAGCCCTTTGCCTCTTCTACTTCCCATCCCACCTACCTACCTTCACCCTCACCTGGTCTCACCTATCACCAGCCAGCTTGAAATCTCCCCCCCGCCACTTAATTCTGCCCTCTTCCTTTCCAGTCCTGATGAAGGGTCTGAGCCCAAAATGTCGACTGTTTATTCCCTTCCATAGCTGCTGCCTGACCTGCTGAGTTCCTCCAGCATTTTGCGTTCGTCACTCAAAGATTTCCAGCGCCTGCAGGATTTCCTGTCTTTCGTGCACGCTGTTAAACCCCCAGGTTTGCCCCATGAAAAATACGGCACGCTATCAGCCCGAGCCGAAGAGCAGGTTTCTCCTGATGAGCTTCAGTGTCCTATTTCAGAATGGTTCCGGAGTTATTTCCCAGAAGCTGGTAATTCCGAATTCACTGGATAAACGTCAGTAAGTGTAGCAGAAGCCCACTTTAATGGTCGCGTCCCCCAGCTGTCCCCACTCCAGCCCCTGGCAAGCAGCAGGGGTCTGAATTAGCCTGCTTCCCTTTCGCCCTCGGGTCGGGAGACCACCGTCTCAATCCCCACCTCGGGGACCGACTCCAGGCCAACCCTCCGGTGCTGTATCCTGGGAGTGTCACACTGGCTGAGGTGTGGGGAGCTAATTGAAACCCCGCCCCGCCCCCCACCCCAACAAACCCACTGGTGGATCTTAAAGGTCCCACGACCACTTGGCCTGATTACAACTCGTCGTTATCAGTTTCGTCCCCCGTCTGTGGGCAGATCTCTGGCAAATTCCTTAAACATTTACGGGATCTTGCTCTGCATAATGTTTGCAGTGGTTAGAACTAGCGATTAAAGTTCAATTCCTGCCGCTGTTTGTTTGGAGTTTCTACGTTCTCCCCGTGATTGTGCAGTCTGCCTCCCACATTCCAAAGACATGGATTAGGGTTAGTAAGTTGAGGGCTTGTTATATTGGCGTCAGAAGTGTAGTGACTCTTGCGGGCTGTTTCCCCTCCCCCCCCCTTCCCCAGCACATCTTCAGACTGCGTTGGTCGTTGACGCAAACATCGCATTTTACTGAATGTTTTGATGTTCCGACGTGACAAATGATCTTCATTTTTAAATTAGCTACTGCCAGCCTCATATTATAAACACGACTGTGGCACAGGGTTTGTGTTTCATTTGCTGTAGAGGGCTTTGTGACGACATGGAAGGCGCTGTATAAATCTGGAGGGGTGATCTGTCTTCCGCAGCGGGCCACACGCCTGATCTGGGAGCGGGCGAAGCTGGTGATCGAGCCTACGGCTGGGCTGGGCGTGGCGGCAGTGCTGTCCCGGCGTTTCCGAGACCTCCCCGTCAGTCTCCGCAACGTCTGCGTTGTGCTCTGCGGCGGCAACGTCGACCTGGACTCCCTGGGGTGGCTCCGCGCACCCAGCGACGCCAGTTGAGAAGGTACCGACCTCTTCGGCGGAAGGGCGGGCTGGTGTGCCAACTGCGTCTGTAAGTGGAGCCCGACGCGCCACTGGGCAGGGGGGCTCGTCGTTGAATTTACAGTGAACAAGAAATTGGGGTGGTAATCAATACTTAGATCAAAGAGACGGGCTAGAACCGATCGTGGACAAAATGGCATTATGTGTGCAAAGGGTGCTCTGGGGCAGAGTCGGGGAGCTGAATACTCTGATTAAAAACAAAAGCTCTGATAGCCGGGCACAGCCGGGGTTTACCAGGACAAAAGAGGTTCTGCAGATACTAGAAACATTGAGTAAGGGGTTCACATCCTGGGATCCACAGAGCCCCTCGGTTAATGTCATGAAAAGTTTGGAAACTTCTGTTGAAGAAGGACCCAGCAGGTCAGGCAGCATCTATGGAGAGAAATAAGCAGTTGATGCTTTGGGCTGAGACCCTTGGTCAGGATTATCCTCCTCACCTTATTCTGTATTCTGCCCCAGTCCTGATGAAAGATCTCAGCCCAAAACACCGACAGTTAATTTCCCTCCATTGATGCTGCCTGACCTGCTGGGTTCCTCCAGCACCTTTTGTGCGTGTTGCTGAGGGATTTTACGGATATTGGATGTTCATTGTGCTTTTTTTCCTGATGGTATGCCGTTATTCTCGTCCACCAGGGAGACTTAACTGGGACTGGGGTGCTGATGAGTGGGGAGGGAACGCAAGGACCAGCAGCCCAGTGGGTAGAGATGGAGCACAGGGTCCTGGAGGGTGAGTTGGGAAGGTGGAACAGCCTCCCCTGTGGGCAGGAAGACAGGATGGCAAGCATCACTTAGTGAGCCAGCGGGATTTCTGACTCATCAGATAGCAGGTTATCCGAGTCTAACCAATCATGTTTAGGTTTACATCAGGACCAAGTTCCAGACCTTGTCTTAGACGTTGTTGACTTTATTGAAAGGCACAATGGTGAGATTAACTTTGCTGAGATAACGCTCAATAATGCTTAATTGTATGTTTGCTGATTGCTAATAAAGGATTGGAATAGGGAATTTGACTCTTTGCAGCATTCATTGGAGTGGTGGGTGTACCATGCGAGTATAACAGAGCAGCTGTTTTGATTTTGGATCAGTTTTTGCCGTGACAAGTCAGACCAATGAACTGAACTCCAGGGCCGAGGTGAGGGGGAGACTGCCCTCGTCGCCAGGACAACGTCTGATGAAAATGCGGCAGCCAGGAGCCTGGGATAAAACAGAATTTAGTCAGCGGACGTCCAGGAGAAACTCCCCTCCACCGTCTGGAGTCATATAGTTTGTTGTGTTTGCGTGCGGGCCAGTGTCAGAGCCCCAGGACATGGCTGCAGGAGTTACGTGGGGCAGCGTCCTGGGCCCAGCCATCTTCAGCTGCCTCATCCATGACCTTCGTCTTGTCTTATCAGTATATTCAATTTATTTATTTAGAGACATTGCACGGGGCAGACCCTTCCAGCCCTTCGAGCTGCACCCACACAGCAACCCTCCTGTTTAACACCAGCCTAATGGCAGGACAATTTACAATGACCAATTAACCCCCTGTCCCGTGCATCTTTGGACTCTGGGCGGAAACTGGATCACTCAGAGGAAACCCACACAATCAGGAGAACCGCTCACAATAAGCAATCTCATTCAGGTAACGGATCCCCCTCACAAATTTGCAATTTTTGTTCGCATAACAGATCTCACTCACACAACTTATTTCAATCACTGAAACAAATTCAGGGCAAGTTAGACTCGGTAAATGCTTTATTCCATTCAGTGGTACCAGTGCATGGAACACTGACTAATTTACCTTTGGTCGTGGGAATAACAATTCAAAAAAATAGTCTAGAAGACATTTCATTTCATTTCCTTAGGAGTCTGCGGAGGTTCAGCACGATATCTGAAACTTTGACAAACTTCTATAGACATGTAGTAGAGAGTATATTGACTGGCTGCATCACAGCCTGGTACGGGAACACCCCTGAAAGGAAAATCCTACCAAAGGTAGTGGATTCAACCCAGTACGTCACGGGTAAAGCCCTCCCAGCCATTGAGCACTTCAGCATGAAATGCTGTCGTAGGAAAGCAGTATCCATCATCAGAGATCCCTACCACCCAGGCCATGCTCTCTTCTCACTGCTGCCATCAGGTAGGAGGTACAAGAGCCTCAGGACTCACACCACCAGGTTCAGGAACAGTTACTACCCCTCAGCCATCAGGCTCTTGAACAAAAGGGGACAACTGCACTCATTCTACTTCTGGTGTTCCCACAACCGGTGATCTCACTTTAAGGACTCTTTATCTCATGTTCTGGTTATTTATTGCTTTTTATTTATATTTGCATTTGCACAGTTGTCTTCTGCACTCTGGTTGATCTTTCATTGATCCTGTTTACAGTTACTATTCTATAGATTTGCTGAGTATGCCCGCAGGAATATGAATCAGGTGAATGCACTGGTACCACTGAATGGAATATAAATTAGGGTTGTATATGGTGACACATATATATATATATATATATATATATATGTATATATATATATATACTCTGATAACACAATTTACTTTGAAAGGTGTAAGTTAAACGCATAACACTTAATTATGACCATGACTATAAGACCGTTCAGCCCCTTTACACTGTTCAGCCATTCAGTGAATTTGCAGATTAAGTCTACAATCCCACCTCACCCGCCTTGTCCAACAAAGGTCTATCAGTTTCAGGTAATGAGAGGATTCTGTCTATACAGAAGTAAGAGACAGATTGTTAACATAGAATGCTGCAAGGCCGATTCACTGATTTATTGATGGACGTCGGGGGAGCAGCGTGGCTTCGGTCGTAGTGGGGACTAGGCCTCAAGCTGCGGTGTCACCTGTTTACAGCCATCCAGACCCAAGAGAGAAGTGTAGGGAGTTGGTGCCCTTATATTCTGTCTGAGTAGCCTTCAACCTGGTAATTTCTTCTCCCCTCCCTCCATTTCACATTGTGGGTCTCTTCTCGCCCGTTCTCCTCACCTCCCAATCCTCCTCCCCTTTCTTCCCTGGCCCATTGTCCTCTCTAACAAGATTCCTGCCACTTCAGCCCTTGATCTCTTCCGCCTACCACCTCCCAGCTTCCTGCTTCATTCTCCCTCCCCCACCCAGCCACCGGATCTCATCTGTTACCTGGCAGCTTCCCTCCCACTACCTTCCCATTCTGACTTCTGCCCCCTTCCCTCCCAGTCCCGATGAAGGGCCCCGTCCCGAAACGTCGACTGTTCCTTCCCTCCCAGCGACCTGCTGAGTTCCTCCAGTACTTTGAGTGGATGTCAGTAACTCCATTTTGTCCGTAAGTGAGAGAGCAAAACTCACCAGCTGACGGTAACCACACCTTCAAAGTTCAAAGTACATTTATTAGCAAAGTATGTATACATTATACAACCTTGCGATTCATAATCCCAACAGGCAACCACAGCACAAGAAACCCAAAAGAACCCATTAAGAAAAGGACCTACAAACACCAAATGCGGGGTTGGGGAGGGAGGGAGAGAGATTGCAACTGGTTCTGCTTGTACACGTGTACTTCAGAGTTTTGGTGGGGGTTAAGAGGCTTTTAGATAGAGACGTGAATGTGAAGGGAATGGAGGGATGTGGGTGACACAGGAGGGTGATGTTTAGTAGTAATTAGCATCAAGGTCATGGACCGAATAGCCTGTCCAGTGCTGTACTGTTGGTCTATGTAATAATTTTATGGGAGTTCGTTGGTCTGTAGGAATGAACTTAAAGCAGGTGTTTGTAACCTGGGAACTGCCTGTATTACTCCCTCACATTACCGCTCCCCCTCCCCACCCAATTTCAGCTGCACCACTCTCCCACCACCCTTTGACACGGTATTCCGTGACATCTTTCCTGAACAGTACAATTGTATCCTCCTTTCTTTTGGGCTCCTTCTAGACACAGTTTCTATTCGAAATAGACATGGAGAGGATGTTTCCAATGGCGGAAATGCCCAAGACCGGATGACACTACCTCGGAATAGAGGGGTGTCCTTTTAGAACACAGATGAAGAGGAATTTCTTTAGCCAGAGAGTGGTAAATCTGCGGAATTTGTTGCCACAGGCAGCTGTGGAGGCCAAGACTTTATGTATATTTAAGGTAGAGGTTGATAGATTCTTGATTGGTCCGGGCATGAAGGGAGACGGGGAGAAGGGCAGGAGATTGGGCTGAAGGGAAAAAAGGATCAGCCATGATGAAATAGCAGATCAGATGACGGGCCAAATGGCCTAATTCTGCTCCTTTATCTTACGGTCTTATGGAAAATCCCTATCAAATTCCTAGCCTACAATTGGATCTTCTATCTTTATTCTCTGGAGCGTAGGAAAGTGAAGGGAGATTTGATTAAAGTTTAAAAAAAAGACTGAAAGGTATAGATCAGGTAAATGCAAGCAGGGTTTTTCCCCCACTGAGGTTGGGTGAGACTAAAACTAGAGGTCATGGGTTAAGGGTCAAAGGTGAACTGTTTATGAGGGGACCTCTTCAATCGGTGGTGAGAGTGTGGAACGAGCTGCCAGTGGATGGGGGTCCGATTTCAACGTTTAAGGTAAGTTTGGGTAAGTACATGGATGAGAGTGGAATGGAGGGCTGTGGTTGTTGGGACTAGGCATGGACTAGATGGGATGAAGGGCCTGTTTCAGTGCTGTATGTCCATGGCATCATTGTCACAGACAGCTGTGAAGGCCATATCACTGGGTACATTTAAAGCAGAGGCTGATAGGTTCCTAATTAGCGAGGGTATCAATAGAAAAGGCAGGAGAAAGGGGTTGAGAGGGATAATAGTCAGCCATGATGAGATAGCAGAGTAGATGGGCTGAATGTTCTCATTCTGCTCCTATGATCTTATTAACCCTTTTAGCTTTGTGTAACTTGGAGAATTTATCCGCTCAAACATTGATGGTACAGCACTAAATTTTTTGGAGGAGCCAGAAGACCCATTGTTAAGGAACCAGATGATCTTACGTGCTTGGGGCATCCTTCATCTCTGAGCACCTGGGACCAGGTATGGTAGCGGGCCAGCCGCCGGCCTGCAAGTTGCCCTCTGAGTTCTCAGGGCCTGGATCCTCCTTGGCCATTCGGCCCCTCAGCCTGGTGAGGAGCCCCAGGGCTACGGTGTCCCACTCCCCTGGAAGCAGCAGCAACAGGAAGGCAAGGCAGAGGACGAACAAGGCGGAGAGTCGCACCTGCCCAGGTCCCCAGTCCGTGCCGTGATACACATCGGCGGCTGCGGAGGAAAAAGCGACAGACTCAGTCAGGATTGGGAAACGCTGCAGAGGGCTGCAAAACTCAGCTCCTCATGGGCACTAGCCTCCCCACCATCGAGGATATCCTCAGAAGGCGATGCCTCCGAAAGGTGGCATCCATCATATGCCCTATTCTCATCAGAGAGCAGGTACAGAAGCCTGAAAGCAGACACTCAGTGTTTTAGGAACAGTTTCTCTCCTGCCATCAGATTTCTGAATGGACAATGAACTCATGAGCACTTTTTTTTTGCGCAATACATATATATTTCTTATTGTAATTTATAGTTTTTTTAACGTATTGCATTTTACTGCATCACAGAGCAACAAATTTCACAACATAAGCCAGTGATTTTAAAGCTAATTCTGATTCTGAGGGAATATTGTGGAAGGTGACAACTTAACTGGTTCATAGACTCTGTGTAGGGTCCCTCCCAGGATAGAGAATTGGTTATTTGGGGTGGCGTGTTGGCATAGCAGTTCGCAGGATGATTTACTGCGCCAGCAATCAGGATTCCGTTCCCATCGCTGGCTGTAAGGAGCTTGCACATTCTCCCCATGACCGTGTGGGTCTCCTCCGAGTTCTCTGGTTTCCTCCCACAGTCCAAAGACGTACCGGTTACGGTTAGTAAATTGTGGACATGCTATGTTGGCGCCGGAGGCGCGGTGACATTTGTGGGCTGCCCCCAGCACATCCTCGGAGTGTGTTGGTCTGTGAGACAAACGAGGTATTGCATTGCATGCTTCGATGTACATGTGACAAATAAAGCTAATAATCTATTCTTTTTTCTGTCAGTCATGCTTGCTGTGAGTAAGAACTGACTTTATCCAGGGTTCCAGTCCTCCCCATTACAAACACACAATTTAACAGATAGATACGCCGAGTGGGAAACCGGTAGGATTGATTTCACAGCTGCTGAAGGATTACAGGAATCTTCTGACGGGTGGGAACCTGGTTTGCGGATGCATTTTTAACTTGCAAATTATGGGACCTGAACAGATGATAGCAACAGAACACAGGTGTAACCTGGAGACGGATGGCCTGTGCTTGCAGCTTGGAGCTGTCTTCCATTCATCACATTGTTGAACAGATCCCTTTCGCTTACAATGGACAATAAAGATTTTCACCTCCTGAATATTTTTGGATTTTGGACTGCTGATCATTAAATTTCACAATCTCGTCCTTTTTTTAAAAAATAATTTTATTTGTTATTTCAATACATAATCTTGGCATCAACTATTCTGACTTGAATTAAGGAAGGTGCTTTTGTTGGTCCACAAATCAAACAGGTCATCAATGACAGACAATTCGAAGAACTACTAGAGGGTCAGGAGAAAATCGCATAGAAGGTATTCAAGGATGTTGTTGGTAATTTTTTTGGCAACTACAGAGCACCAAACTATGTGCAGCTGGTTGACAACATGCTTTAAGCATACAAAACCATGAAGTGCAACATGTCACTAAAGATTCACTTTCTGCATTCCCATTTAGACCTCTTCCCTGTGAATCTTGGCACTGTCAGTGACGAGCACGGTGAAAGGTTTCACCAGGACGTTGCGGTCATGGAGAAACGGTATCGGCAACTGGAATCCATCAATGCTGGCTGATTATTGTTAGACACTTAAGTGAGAAGCCCCAGACGCAGTACAAATGAAAATCATTAACAAAACGTTTATAGCTTAGTTGAACTATTGCAAAGCGCTGGCACCGTCATGCAATTAAATGCATTATATTCAATAAAAGTTAACTTCTTGTTTCTCCAAATTCCTATGTGATACAAGTAGTCTGAAATGATATTTATGCTCAGCTTCAAGCGCTCTATCATCAAGAAAACAAAATTCTGAGGAAGGAACTCTTCCAAAAAAACTTGTTGTCCAGTGTTATTTTTGAGTTATCCTTGATACTTATGGAGGCTCCTAAGAAGTAGTTTGTAGACTGTTGACTGCACTCTGCCATGCATTTAGGCTCTATAGATGGCTCCGTTGGCTGTTTCAATAACCAGACTTTTGCAGTGATGCAGATCATTTGGTCTGACGTATTATAGACAGGGGCTGGCATCAGCTCCGGACTTCGAGGCGAGCGGACCTGGGTTCAAATCAGCCAGCTCCTTGCACGCTTTCCATCCGTGCTGGGTTGAGCGTTGAGCTAGCAACTTGGTCTTGTTTCAAAAGTAAACGGACAAAATGCTAAAGAAATGGCAAGTTTGCCGCCTGGTGCGGCGAGGGGCGAATAGAAAATAGTAATTTCTCCTTTTTTATTCAAAAGTAACTTTTATTTTAATGAAATAATTATTTACTATAATAAACTGCAGTGCCTTTTCATTCTTACAGGCATAGACAATGCATTAAATATTGTTCAGTTACGTTTCTTAAACCAATAGGGCTGTTGCTGCTCATGTGGCCCCCTGGAGTGATAAAACTACTACTAACCCAGGCCCTCCCTGCCCAATAGGGGAAGAACCCCACACTGTGACCCTCCCTCCACTGAGCCCTTGTGGTGGCTGCACCAAACGTCAGAGCCTCCCTCAGCAGCTCAGAATATCCGGTTGGCAGCTTCTCTCTTTAGGTGTCTCGGTGTGCTGGCAAGCCAACAGGTTTCAGGCTGACCAAAGTACCCCCCCCCCCACCAATGTAACTCAGTGACCACTGTAATCCATTACAAGCAAAGCTCTCCCCACCACCGGGCAGGTCTACAAGGAGCACTGCCACAAGAAAGCAGCGTCCATCATCGAGGACCCCTTCTCCCCCCACCATCCAGGCCGTGCTCTCTTCTCGCTGCTGCCATCAGGAAGGAACTACGGGAGCGTGATGAACCTCGCCTCCAGGTTCAGGAACTGTTATTACCCTAAAGCATCAGGCTCCTGAACCAGTGTGGATAACTTCACTCACCTCAACTCTGAACTGATTCCACCACCATGTTTGCACGACTCTACAACTCATGTTCTCAGTTTTATTTATTGATATATCTAGCTTTCTTTCGATTTTTTTTTGTATTTGAACAAATAGTCTTCTTTCGCACATGGATTGTTTGTGTGTAGTTTTTCATTGATTCTATCGTGGCAGGGCAGAGATACGTCTCTACCAATGGAGGTGTAAGGTGTTCCTTATCTCAGCTAGCCTGTAGGTCACCCTTGGGCAAGGTGTAGCCCACCCCTCACTGATCAGGGTCAGGTGAACCCCATGGGAGCAGGTTGTCTGAGCAGCCAGTGCAGATCACAAGTCATGGTTATGCAACCGCTGACCCCAGGCAGACAGTCTCTGAAGAGTATCGGTAATGGCTTGTGAAGACACTGCCCAGAAGACAGCGATGGCAAAACATTTCTGTAGAACAATCAGGTCAAATGACAGGGCACCTAATGATGATGTCTATCAGAAAATGGATATCAGGATAGTAAATACACACTTTGATAATACTTTTACTCTGACTTTGAATTGGACATTTATCAGGAGCAGAAACCCGGCTTCATTCCAACCCCCCCTCCCCCTTTCACGTTTCCCTCCTCTCTCACCCAGATGCGACTGAGGACTCCAGTTCATATTCAGCACCTCACTCGACGTTCCTTACCAGTGTTTAGAGGTACACTCAGGAAGACCCCCAGCGACACGAGGCTGGGCGAGGTCACGGCAGCTCCGCAGTTGATGAGAATGTGGAACACTGCAAGAGAAAGAAGCCTGGATCAGCTCATTACAGGAGTGACCTAACATTCTCTATGCATGGGATTCCCAACGTGGGGTTCACGGACCCCACGGCTAAAAAAGGTCCCTCCTCCCCCGCCCCCGGTCTACACCATCTGATCAAATTCACCCAACACACATATTGTATGCATTGGACAGTCAGTTCCTCAACGCCACCCTGTCCTACGTACCCATGGCAGAAACACCAAGTTTAAGTACAGAGTAAAGCTCCCCCTACATTTTACTATTGCACGTTCCCTATGGCAGGCACAGCACAGGTCAGATACATAGTCAATTTACTTCACACTGTCCCATCACACACTCCCGGGGTCAGACACAGAGTGAAGCTCCCTCTACACCATTCCATCACACACTCCCGGGGTCAGATACAGGGTGAAGCTCCCTCCACACCGTCTCATCACACACTCCCGGGGTCAGAAACAGAGTGAAGCTCCCTCTACACCGTCCCATCACACACTCCCGGGGTCAGACACAGAGTGAAGCTCCCTCCACACTGTCCCATCACACACTCCTGGGGTCAGACACCGAGTGAAGCTCCCTCTACACCGTCCCATCACACACTCCCGGGGTCGGACACAGAGTGAATCTCCCTCCACACTGTCCCGTCACACACTCCCGGGGTCAGACACCAAGTGAAGCTCCCTCTACACCGTCCCATCACACACTCCCGGGGTCAGACACCAAGTGAAGCTCCCTCTACACCATCCCATCACACACTCCAAGGGTCACACACAGAGTGAAACTCCGTCTACTTTTCCACCAAGCATTTCATAAGTGCCCGAGTGACCCTACCCGCCTCTGGATTTCCTACATCAATCGGCTTAGCCTCTGAGTAACTTGCCAAATTTAGCGCTGTTCCTGGTGCTATGCCCCATCATCACTGACAATAAGGTCAACTGAATCTGTGGAATCCATTGCCATAAATTTGGTGGAGGACAAATTACTGGGCAGAGATTGATGGGTCCTTCATTTGTAAAGGGGAGGGGCTGTCAAAGTCATGGCAAGAAGGCAGGAGAATGGGGTTGACAGGGAGAATAAATGGTGGAACAGACTCGATGGGCCAAATGGCCTAATCCTGTTCCTATGTCCCATGGTCTTACGGAATCTGTTCGCACTGAGATACTTCTTGGCCCATCACCTCTACCTGGGTGTGGGTAACCAACAGTAGCTTGCCAGGGTCCTCCGTCCCAGGCCAGTCTTTCACGTTATCTCCACGCATAGCCTATCTTCTCGGTGTATCCTTCCTCACCCAGGGAATGAAGTCTTCAGAGCGTCTGTTGGTGTTTCTGCAGCACTGGACTTTTACAGGATGGGGTTGCTAGCACCACGCCCAACCCTCCTCCCTTGCATCCGGGTTTGGTGCCATCCACGGCAGAGGCTTTGCACAGAGCTGGTGGAGGCCAAATCATTGGGTATATTTACGACAAACATTGGTATTACAGGGAGAAGGCAGGAGAATGGAGTTGAAAAAATGGCTGCAATTGAATGGTGCGAACAGACTCGATGGGCCAAATAGCCTATACAGCTCCTGCATCTGATGGTCTTATCCGACATCACGTGGCCTTGGGCAGTGGGGAGCCCAGGGGTCCTTACACCAGCTACACAAACACAAAGGCGTTCTTCTGTTTACCACCCCCCAGACGGCTAGATGGACCTGCGCTGACCCAGGGGAAGTCACGCACTCACCGAGGAGGAGACCGGCCAGCCCGCACAGACGACCCCAGGGCACGAGACTGGCAGGTGGCCAGGGCTCCACCCCGGCGAAGTGGAGGCCGACCGAGACCCAGGTCAGGAAGAGGAGGCTGAAGACGCCCACTGAACTGAGGAAGAACATAACTTCGCCAAACCTTGCAGGGCCGAGCAGGAGCTGAAACAGGATCTGTGGACCAAGGAGAGGTAAGGTACAGGGCGTTAGCAACAAGATCATGTGACCAGGAGACAGAGGAGCAGAATAATTTGATCATGATTTATTACCCCTCTCAACCCTGCTCTCTGCCCATACCCTTACCAATCGAGAACCACCACTTTAAATACACCCAATGACTCAGCCTCTACAGCTGTCTGTGGCTGTGAATTCCAAAGATTCACCACCCTCTGGCAAAAGAAATTTTATCCTCATCTCTGTTCTAAAGGGACGCTGTTGTATCCTGAGGCTGTGCCCTCTGGCCCTCAACTCCCCCACTAAGGAAAACAACTTCTCCACGCCCGTTCTATCTCGGCCTTTCAATGTTCGATAAGCTTCGATGGGATTTCCTGCTACCACCCTGCCATTCTTCAAAACTCCAGTGGGCACAGGCCCAGAGCCATCAAACGCTCCTCAAATCAGAACCAGATTTATTATCACTGGCATGTTACGCGAAATTTGTTAAATTGGCAGCAGCAGTTCAATGCAAAATGGAAGAAAAAAATAATAAATAATTCAATCAATCAATTACAGTATACGTATATTGGAGAGATTAAGCATCGTGCAAAAAACGGAAATAATATATATCTAAAAAGTGAGGTGGTGTCCATGGGTTCAATGTCCATTTAGGCATCAGAGGGCAGAGGTCAAATGTTAACCCTTTCATTCCCAGGGTCATTCTTGCGAACTTGCGCTGGGCCCTCTCCAACACCAGCACATCCTTTCTCACTGCTCGCAATGATTCGAATGGCTTCTGGCCAATGCTTCATGAAGCCTCTGCATTCTACGTCCTTGCTTTTACATCCTGCTCATCTCAAAATGAATGCTAACGTGATCTGGTATACCGATGTCCAAAGGAACCCAGGACGGGCGACGTGCAGGCCAATAAGTATGTGCTTAGGAAGGAAAACAGCTCAAGCACCTCTAAGATTAACAATGCCATTCTGCGATTATATTCAATTGCATTTGATTCTGCACATCTTGCTAGAACATAGGATGTAGAACAGTGCAGCACAGAACAGGCCCTTCGGCCCACAATGTTGTGCTGACCCTTTAACCTACTCCAAGATTAATCTCACCCTTCCCTTCCTCATAGCCCTCCATTTTTCTATCATCCATGTGCCTATCTAAGATTCTCTTAAATGTCCCTAATGTATCACACTCTGTGTACCTCTGACATCTCCCCTAATTTTGCTCCAAGCACCTGAAAGTTATGACTTACTGTCCATAATGCCGCTAGAGCTCAGGGCGACAATGAAGTTCCTCCGACTCTGTCTGTCCATGCAGTTTCATACAGATATTAAAGGATTCTTCGTTGCTGTTTCTGTAACAGTTTTGTTTGACCAGTCAGGGTTTTTAGCCCCGAACCTGGAGGACTGGTGGGCCACTTTTAGTCTGGCCTCCACCCTTTGACTTGTTTGGCATGGGTGACCCTACCAAGCGCCAAAGCACAAAGCCCTGACCCCAGCCAACACAGCTCTTCAAGTCATTGAGGTCCAAAAGCCTCCAAACCCAACAATAAGGTTGTGTTCCTCTCGGAGGACCTTAAAGTTATGTCCCCTCACCTTTTCTGCCCTGGTAAAAAGCTACGCTCTCAGTCTACACCTCTATCAAGTCACCTCTTATCCTCCTTCACTCCAAAGAGAAAAGCTCAACCACGCCTCTTGTTACAGGGACCAGGTGGAGCCTTTGGAGAGGTTCACCAGGATGTTCTCTGGATTCAAGCAGTAGGTGCTACAAGGAGAGGTGGGTCAAACTTGGGGTGTTTTATCTGGAGCAGCAGAGTCTGAAGGGAGATCTGATAGAGATTTATAAGATTGCAAAAGGACTACATCCTTGTTGTTGGGTTTGGAGGCTTGCGTGCCTCAATGATTCGGAGAGCTCTGTTGGCTGGAGTCAGGGCTTTGTGCTTTGTCTCTTAGTCAAACAGATCAAGATTGATTCCAGAGATGAGGGGGTTAGACTATGAGGAGAGATTGAGTCGCCTGGGACTGTACTGACTGGAATTCCGAAGAATGAGGGGAGATCTTATAGAAACATACAACATTATGAAAGGGATAGATAAGATAGAGGCAGGAAAATTGTTTCTACTGGTAGGTGAGACTAGAACTAGGGGACATAGCCTCAAGATTTAGGACGGAGATGAGGAGGAACTGCTTTTCCCAGAGGGTGGCGAATCTTTGGAATTCTCTGCCCAATGAAGCAGTGGAGACTACCTCAGTAAATATATTTAAGACAAGGTTGGATAGATTTTTGCACAGAAGGGGAATTAAGGGTTATGGGGAAAAGGCAGGTAGGTGGAGACGAGTCCATGGTCAGATCAGCCATGATCTTATTGAATGGCAGGGCAGGCTCGACGGGCCAGATGGCCGACTCCTGCTCCTATTTCTTATGTTCTTATGTGAAAGGGTAGAGGCCAGACTAAGAGTAGCCCATCAGTTTGGGGGTTCAGCTCAGGGCTAACAACCCTGACTGGTCAAACAAAACTGTTAGAGAAACAGCAGTGAAGAATCCTTCTACATCCGTGTGAGATGGTATTCCTGACAGGAGTGAAAGCCGAGAGGAAGCCATTGACAGGATGAAGGAAGCCCTGAGCACCGCCAGAGATGGGGGACCTCCATTGCTGCCCTCAGCGGCAGCAGCGTAACGGGGAGCAGACACAGGTCGGGTCAACAGCCGGTCATACTTCAACTCTGCTTCCCATTCCCATTCGGGTATGTCCGTACGTGGCCTCCTGTACTGCCATGATGAGGCTAAACTCAGGTTGGAGGAGCAACACCTCATATACCGTCTAGGTAATCTCCAGCCCCTTGGTATGAACATAGAATTCTCCAACTTCCGGTAATTCCTTCCTCCTCCCTTCCCCTATCCCTATTTCACTCTGCCCCCTCCCCCAGCTGCCTTCTACCTCCTTCTACTACCCATTGTGTTTTCCCCTATTCCTTCTTCACCTTTCCTGCCTATCCCCTCCCTGCTTCCCCTCCCCCACCCCTTTATCTTTCCCCTTACTGGTTTTTCACCTGGAACCTACCAGCCTTCTCCTTCTCACCCTCCCCCCACCTTCTTTATAGGGCCTCTGCCCCTTCCCCCTACAGTCCTGACAAAGGGTTCCGGCCCGAAACGTCGACTGATCGTTTCCACGGATGCTGCCCGGCCTGCTGAGTTCCTCCAGCGTGTTGTGAGTGTTGAGTCAACAGCTGGGATCGCTTTCCCCGGGGCCGAGATGTCTGACACTGGGAGCGTGCGTTTAAGGTGAGAGGGTAAAAGTTCAAAGCAGGAGTGTGCGGGGCAAGTTATTTTTGACAGCGAGTGGTCGATGCATGGAACGGACTAGCTGGGGTGGTGGCGGAGGCCGATACGATTGGGGTGCTGAAGACAGGCACTTGAATGCGCAGAGAACGTGGGAATACAGATGTGTGTAAGCGGCAGTGAGTTAGTTAGGCATTTAATTACTAGTTTAGTTAGCTTGGTACTGTATTGTGGGCCAAGGGGCCTATTCCTGTACTGTACTGTTCTAGAAGTTGGTATGTATGGACTTACTTCCTCTTACACCGCTGGCATTTAGGGCAGCAATGAAGGTCCTCCATCCCTCTCTGGCCATTAGATGTAGAAGGATTCTTCATTGCTGTTTCTGTAAGCAGTCAGGGTTGTTAGCCCTGAGCTGAGCACCCCCCCCCCCCCCCCGCAAACCTGGAAGACCGGTGGACTGCTCTTACTCTGAACTCTGACCTTTGACCCTGATTGGCATGGGTGACCCTACCAAGAGCCAGAGCACAAATCGCTGACACCAGCCAGCACAGCTCTCCGGGTCATTGAGGCACGCGAGCCTCCAAACCCTACGACAAGGTCGTGGTCCGCTTGGAGGAGAAGCTGGCAGAGAGACACGGAGATATACGCGGAGCTGAGGAATATAGATCACGCAGAGGGAAAAGTGATTTAGTTCAATTGGACAGCATTCTCAGCACAGGCAAAGTGGGCCGAAGGGCCTGTTCCTGTAAAGGTCTGCGACCCAAGACCCTCATTGGCCGTGGAGTTGCCCTGTCACTTTTGTTGTGTGACAGGAGCTCTCGCGAGGTGCCACCCCCCACCCCCCGGATCGGGTCTATGGGATCTTACCTTGTACAAGGCGGAGGTGGAGGCGGAGCCCACGACAGAGGCCACACCCACGATGGAGTTGCGGCGGAAGCCGTCGGCGTAAGCGATGAGCACAATGCCGGTGACGGAGAGGATGGCGGCCACGATCTGCACAGGTCAGAAGGAGCGGAGGGTGAGGTTACAGAGAGAGCTTGCGGTCCTGCCTTGGCCTCTAAGGCCCTTCGGTCCGCTGGGGCCAACATTCCATGGGGGCTCATTTCCCCAGCCTCTTCCCTTCCCCCCCCCCCCACCGTCCCCGTAAACGCTATAAAATATTCCTTCGCCTCGGGGAAGGGAGCGGTCCACTTACACCATGCTATCTTTGAGCCTCTCCAACACTACCTCCCCCCTTACCCCCTTGGGGCAACACAGTGGTGTAACAGTTAGGGCAACGCATTACAGCACCAACAATCACCAATTGGGGTTCAATTCCCGCCACTGTCTGTGAGGAGTTTGTACGTTCTTCCCTTGACCGCGTGAGTTTCCTCCGGGTGCTCTGGTTTCCTCCCACACTCCAAAGGCGTACAGATTAGAGTGGGTTGTAGGTATGCTATTTTCGCACCGGAAGCGTTCCGACAGTTGCGGGCTACTCAGCACAATCCTCGCTGATTTGTTTTGATACAAACGACGCATTTAGAAGATAGAGCATTACAGCACAATGCAGACTTTTCAGTCCTTGATATTGTGCCAACTGTTTAATCTCACTCTAAAGTCAATCTAATCCTTCCCTCCCGCATTTCTATCGTCCATGTACCTAAGTCCCTGAATGTCCTTAATGTATCTGTCTCTACCACTACCCCTGTGTTAAGAACTTACCTTTGACACCCTCCCCCCATACTTTCCTCCAATCACCTTAAAACTAAGCCTCTTGGTGTTAGCCATTTCCAACCTGCGTAAAGTCTCTGGCTGGCCAATTGATCTGTTATCTTCCCTATTAAACCACCTCTCATCCTCCTTTGCTCAAAGAGAAAAGCCTATTGGGCTCAATCGCTCCTCACGAAACATGCTCTCTAATCCAGGTTGTTTGCTCGGCCCTGCGACGAACTGAGGCCGTGGCAGTGATGCCTGGCTCTGCGTCTCTCGTAGAAGTTCATCTCTGAGCTGTTTGCTTATTTGTGTTGTTCTTTCCTCGCTCTCCGCCCATTGACGGTCTTTTTTTTTAACAGGTTCTTTTGAGGTTTCTCTCTTTTCTGGCTGCCTGTAAGAAGGCGAATCTCCAGGTTGTATAATGTATATGCGGCCTGGGGAAAAGTACACACTCAGAACAACAAAGACCTTTCCGGGTTTTAATTCCTTTATCGGTTTTCGATGTTTAAGTGCCAGAAGAGGGTCGCGAAACAAAACGAACGAATTTACAACCAGTCCTTGCCGTTACAATCTCAGTTTAACTTCCGATTCACACACTTGTGTATGGACAGAGTTGTGTACGCAGTATAAAAAATACCAGGACTAATACGGTGGTGGCAATTCTACTTGCATGATGAGGAACCTGGTATAAGCCACGCCTCACTCGTGGAAATCTTTCCTCAGCATGCCCAGCACACTCTGGGAGAGACCAGATTCCAACACTTTACCACGTCTACAGCAGAAAGCAAAAGGGTCTCCCCACCATCCCGCGCGTGCGCAATGACATCACCGTCTCCCTTAAAGGCACAGACAAGTATTCTAGCATTACCCGGATGGATGCCTAAGTACACTTTTAATGATACTGAATAAGATCCAATGGTCACCCGGTTACATTTACATACTTAGATAATAAATGTGCTCTGAACTTTGAAATCCTCTGCGCCCTCTCTAAAGTTTTCACGTTCTTCCTATAATGAGGCGACCAGAACTGAACACTACTCCAAGTGCGGTCTAACCAGGGTTTTGTAGAGCTGCAACATTACCAAAGGCCAAAGGTACGTTTCGATGTTCTGACGGACGTGTGACAAATCAAGCTCCTCTGTAACCTGAGATCTCTCCTGTGTTCAGCCACTACCCCCGGATTTCCTCATTGTTACCTGCCCGGGAAACGGGTTTCCCATCAGTCGATGTGTTCATTCAGCGCCACGCTCCAGGAGGTGACAAACTCCACTGTAGACAGGAATCTTAACCTCCAGAAAGTTTACTGTTGCGGCTGCTTAACAAGATAAAATCCTGTGGCGTTACAGGAAAGATACTGGCCAGGATAGCGGAATGGCTGACAGGCAGGAGGCAGCGAGTGGGAATAAAAATGGCCTTTTCTGGTTGGCTGCCAGTGACTAGTGGTGTTCCTCAGGGGTCAGTATTGGGACCGCTGCTTTTCACATCGTTTGTCCATGATTTAGATAGTGGAATTGATAGGTTTGTGGTAAAGTTTGCGGATGATACGAAGATAGGTGGAGGGGTAGGTAGTGCTGAGGAAGCAATGCGATTGCAACTGGACTTACACAAACTGGAAGAATGGGGGGAAAGTGGCAGATGGAATACAGTGTTGGGACATGTATAATAATGCATTTTGGTAAAAGGAACAATATTGCGGACTATTATTTAAATGGGGAGAACGTTCAAATATCAGATTGCTGAGCTTGTGATGATCTTTGCGTCATCAACAGGGACGGGAGAAGTACCGGATGATTGGTGGGTAGCAAATGCTGTTCCCTTGTTCAAGAAAGGGAGTAGGGATAACCCAGGAAATTATACACCAGTGAGTCTGACTTCAGTGATGGGCAAGTTGTTGGAGAAGATCCCGAGAGGCAGGATTTATGAGCATTTGGAGAGACATAATCTGATTGGGGATCGTCAGCATGGCTTTGTCAAAGGGCAGGTCGTGCCTTACGGGCCTGATTTAATTCTTTGAGGAAGTAACAAAACACATTGATGAAGGTAGAGCAGTGGATGTAGTGTACATGGATTTCAGTAAGGCATTTGATAAGGTTCCCCATGCCAGACTCATTCAGAAAGTAAGGAGGCATGGGATCCAAAGAGACCTTGCTTTGTGGATCTCGAATTGGCTTGACCACAGAAGGAAAAGGGTGGTTGTAGATGGTTTGTATTTTGCATGGAGGTTGGGGACCAGTGGTGTTCCGCAGGGATTTGTTCTGGGACCCCTCCTCTTTGTGATTTTTATAAATGACCTGGATGAAGAAGTAGAAGAGTGGGTTAGTAAGTTTGCTGATGACACAAAGGTTGGGGGTGTTGTGGATAATCTGTTGGGTTGTCAGAGGTTACAGTGGGACATCGATAGGATACAGAACCAGGCTGAGAAGTGGCAGATTGACTTCAACCCAGATAAGAGTGAAGTGGTTCATTTTGGAAGGTCCAATTTGAAGACAGAATATAATATCAATAGTAAGACTCTTGGCAGTGTTGTGGATCAGAGAGGTCTTGGGGTCTGTGTCTATAGGACTCTCAAAGCTGCTGCACAGGTTGACAGTGTTGTTAAGAAGTCGTATGGTGTGTTGGCCTTCATCAGCCGTAGGATTGAGCTCAAGAACTGCGAGGTAATGTTACAGACCCCACTTGGAGTGCTGTGTTCAGTTCTGGTCATCTCACTACAGGAAGGACGTGGATGCTATAGAGAGAGTGCAGAGGAGATTTTCAAGGATGTTGCCTGGATTGGAGAGCGTGCCTTATGAGAATAGGTTGAGTGAACTTGGCCTGTTCTCCTTGGAGCAACAGAGGGATGAGCGGTGACCTTATAGAGGTGTATAAGATGATGAGAGACATTGATCATGTGGATAGCTAGAGGTTTTTTCCTAGGGCCTGAAATGGCTAACAGGAAGAGGCATAGTTTTGTGCTTGGAAATAGGTACCGGGGGGATGTCAGGGGTAAGTTTTTCGCACAGAGAGTAGTGGGTGTGTGGGATGCACTGCCAGCGATGGTGGTGGAAGCGGACACAATAGAATCTTTTAAGAGACTCTTACATGGAGCTTAGAAAAATAGAAGGTGGTAGTGAAATTCAAGGCAGTTTCTAGACTAGGTTACATGTTCGGCACAACATTGTGGCCTGAAGGGCCTGTAATGTGCTGTAGATCTCTATGTTCTATCAGAGGTGCAAGGGACTTAGGAATCCTCATGCAAGTCTCCCAGAAGGTTAATTTACAGGTTGAGTCTGTGGTAAAGAAGGAAAATGCAATGTTGACATTTATTTTAAGGGGATAATGCTGAGGCTTTATAAGACACTAGTCAGGCCATACTTGGAGTATGGTCAACAGTTTTGGGGCCCACATCTCAGAAAGGATGTGCTGTCACTGGACAGAGTCCAGAGGAGGTTCACGAGGATGATTCCAGGAATGAAGGGGTTAACATATGAGGAACATTTGGCACCTTTGGGCCTATACTCACTGGAATTTAGAAGAATGGGGTGGGGGAATCTACTGAACGTTGAAAGGACTAGATAGGGTGGATGTGGAGAGAATGTTTCCTATGGTGGGCGTATCCAGAACTAGAGGGCACAGCCTCAAAATTGAGGGGCAACCCTTTACAACAGTCACAGTCTTAGTCATAGTAATACTTTATTGATCCCGAGGGAAATTTGTTAAACAGAAGTAAGGAGGAACTTTTTTAGCCAGAGAGTAGTGAATCTGTGGGATGCTCTGCCACAGACTGCGGTGGAGGCCAAGTCCGTGGGTATATTTAAGGCGGAAGTTGATAGTTTCCTGATCGGTCAGGGCATCAGAGGGTACGGCGAGAAGGCAGGGGTATGGGGGGTGAGTGGGATCCGGGATCAGCATGATGGAATGGTGGAACAGACTCAATGGGCTGAATGGCCTAATTCTGCTCCTATGTCTTATGGTCTTCCGTACCTCTGGGCAATGTAGGCGTGAGCCACAGAATGAGTAGGTGCGTGGGATCGGTCGTGTCACAACTAGTACAATCACTTTACAGCAAAGGCCTTTAAAGGTTAGCTTTAAAGTTAAAGCTATTAATCAGGGTTCAATAAGTAAGTAAGGATAATGGAAATCAACACAATAAAAAAAACTTTCACGAGGCGGGAAGTTTTTCTAGCTGCATCCAATTCTAGCCATGCGGCAACAAAGGTTATGTGCATGGGAATATTTGAGCCACTCTGCGGCTGAGTGGGGGCAGAGTGCAGAATCCTGAAAACCCACACTCAACAGTTCAGGAATAGCTTCTTCCCCTCCGCCATCAGATTTCTAAATGGATTATGAACCCAGGCACACTAGTTATTGCTTTTTTCTTCGCAATGTTCATTGATTTTTGTAATTTATACCTCCGAGGATCTAAGCTGGGCCCAGCATGTCGGTGCAACTACAAAGAAGGCACGACAGTGGCTGTATTTCATTGGGAATTTGAGGAGATTTGGTTTGTCACGAAAGTCACTCTACAGGTGCTCTGTGGAGAGAGTTCTCACTGGCTGTGTCACCGTCTGGTCGGGAGGGGGAGAATACTGCACAGAATCCAAAGAAGCTGCAGGGAGTTGTAAACTAGTCAGCTCCATCAGGGGCACCAGCCTCCGTAGTATCCAGGACATCTTCAAGGAGCGGTGCCTGAAGAAGGCGGCGTCCATCGTTAAGGACCCCCATCACCCAGGACATGCCCTCTTCTCATTGCTACCATCAGGGAGGAGGTACAGGAGCTTGAAGACACACACTCAGCGATTCAGGAACAGCTTCTTCCCCTCTGCCGTCCGATTTCTGAATGGACATTGAAACCATGAACGCTACCTCACCACTTTTTTATTTCTGTTTTGCACTATATATTTCTTTTAACTATCTCATATACGTATAAAATATATTAAGTAGCACCCCTATGACCCAGGCGGGTTGTGGGATCCAGAACCATAACTATATATTCACTATAGTTCTCAGTTTTTATTATTATGCATTGTACTTCTGGCTCATCATAACAACAAATTTCACGACATATGCCGGTGATATTAAACCTGATTCTGATTATATTAATTATATACACACACAGGAGATTCTGCAGATGCTGGAAATCAAGAGCAACACACACACACACACACACACACACACACACACACACACACACACACTGTCATAGTCCGGTCCGTGAAGTCCGTGTTCCAGATCACGGTCCGGTCCATGGCTCCTTGTTCCGGGATTTCTGGTTTTCCCCAGTTTCTGTTGTGGGCACATGTTTCGCGTTTTGGAGCTGAGACATAAATACCTCTGCAAACCAGGGATTTGTCACGTCCCTCATCTATGGAGAGGAATAAACGATGGCATTTCGGGCCGAGAGCCTTCATCCGGAATTTCGTGTCTTTTCTCCGCACTGCTGCTGGAAAACAAGTTTCTCATTATTCCTACTCTGACTCCTGTCCCCTTTTCCTTTCCAGTCCTGATGACGAGTCTCGGCCCAAAACGGCGACCGTTCATTCCTCTCCACAGCTGCTGCCTGACCTGCTGAGTTCCTCCGGCATTTTCTCCGTGTTGCTCTGGATTTCCAGCATCTGCAGAATCTCCTGTGTTTATGCTTTACGCCAGCGGCCACTTTATTGGGTACACCTGTACGCCTGCTCGTTGATATCTAATCAGCCAATCGTGTGGCAGCGATAAAAGTATGCAGACACGGTCAAGAGGTTCAGTTGCTGTTCGGGACCAAACAATAGAAATGGGGAGGAAATGTGATTGAAGTGACTTTGTTGGTGCCAGACGGGGTGGTTTGTGTATCGCAGAAACCGCTGATCTCCTGGGATTTTCATGCAAAAAGCTTCTAGAGTTTACAGAGAATGGTGCGAAAAACAAAGCAAAAAAAAAAATCCGATGAGTGGCAGTTCTGTGGGCGAAAACAGCTTTTTAATGAGAGAGGTCAGAGGAGAACGGCCAGACGGTTTCAAGATGACAGGTCGGACGATGCTGAGGATGTTCTACGAGTCTGTGGTGGCCAGTGCTATCATGTTTGCTGTTGTGTGCTGGGGCAGCAGGCTGCGGGTAGCAGACACCAACAGAATCAACAAACTCATTCGTAAGGCCAGTGATGTTGTGGGGGTGGAACTGGACTCTCTGACGGTGGTGTCTGAAAAGAGGATGCTGTCCAAGTTGCATGCCATCTTGGACAATGTCTCCCATGCACTACATAATGTACTGGGTGGGCACAGGAGTACATTCAGCCAGAGACTCATTCCTCCGAGACACAACACAGAGCGTCATAGGAAGTCATTCCTGCCTGTGGCCATCAAACTTTACAACTCCTCCCTTGGAGGGTCAGATACCTTGAGCCAATAGGCTGGTCCTGGACTTATTTCCTGGCATAATTTACATATTACTATTTAACTATTTATGGTTTTATTACTAGTTAATTATGTATGGTGCAACGAAAGCCAATTTCTCTCGGGATCAATAAAGTATGACTATGACTAACTCAAATAACCACCCGTTACAACAGTAGTGTGCGGAAGAGCATCTCTGAACACACAACACGTCGAAGATTGAAGAGGACGGGCCACAACAGCAGAAGATCACGAACATACACTCAGTAGCCATTTTATTAGGTACGAGAGCTATCGAATAAAACGGCCGCCGGGTGCTCAAGTTAGCAATCATAAATGTGATTGGGTTTCTAATTCTCCCACACTTACCCGGACCCCCATAAACCTGTCCTTAAGTACGATCCAGGAGAGGAGAAAGACGAAGGCCTTGTTGCAGCAGAAGAGAGCGGACGCCTCGGTGGTGCTGATGTTCCGCAGGGCCAGCGAGTACAGGTAGGTGGTGGCCGTCCAGAGGACGCAGAAGGGAGCGGTCTTGGTCAGGAGGCCCCTGACGGAGAGGCCCCCCTCGCTCAGTAGACGGGTGCAAGCCCTGTGGACGATAGGCCGGGAGACGATGTCACTTAGCGAGTTACAACCGGACGACCACAGCCGTCGGCTTTTCGCCGCTAAATATTGCGGGAATTAGAAGCCAGTCTCGGCAACGGGCCACGGTGAAATCTTGGCTTGTCTGCAATTCCTTCTTGTTCATTAATCTCTTCAGGGGAATGAAACCTGGTGCCCTTAACTTAACCATGGCTTAAGCCCACAGCGCGGACAGTGACAGTACAAACATCAGCTGACGGACTATACGCATATTCCCTACGGCTCAGCGACTGGCGTTTTTCCCTCAAACTTCTTGGACAATTCCTAGGACTCCCGTTCCCTGAAACTTCCGAGATCCAGTTTCCTGAAGCTCACTGGGATCCCGTTCCCTGAGACTTCTGGAATCCAGTTCCCTAAAACTCTCGAAATTCAGTTACCTGAAGCTCACCGGTATCCCGTTCTCTGAATTTCACCGGGATCCCCTTCCCCGAAACTCCCGAAATCCAGTTTCCTGAAGCTCACCGGGATCTCCTTCCCCAAATCTCACCGGGATCCCGTTCCCCGAAACTCACCGGGATCTCCTTCCCTGAAACTCCCGAAATCCAGTTTCCTGAAGCTCACCGGGATCCTGTGCCTGACACTCACCGGGATTCCGTTCCCTGAAACTCACCGGGATCCCGTTCCCTGAAACTCCCGAAATCCAGTTACCTGAAGCTCACCGGGATCCTGTTCCCTGAATCTCACCGGGATTCCGTTCCCTGAAGCTCCCGAAATCCAGTTTCCTGAAGCTCGCCGGAATTCCGTTTACCGAAGCTCACTGGGATTTTTTTTCCATGAAACTCACCAGAATGCCTGTTTCCCGAAACTCACCGGGATCCCGTTCTCTGAAACTCACCAGGGGTGGTTCCCTGAAACTCGCTGGGATCCCTGTTTCCCGAAACTCGCCGGGATTCCTGTTTCCTTAAACTCACCGGGATGTTGTTCCCTGAAACTCACCGGGATCCCGCTCCCTGAAGCTCACCAGAATCCTTGTTTCCTGAAACTCAGAGGGATCTCCAAACTCCACTAAAACTCGCCTGTGGCCTCAGTTCCCTGCTCCGTGTGTTCAGTGAAAGATTTATTACAATACTCTTTAAATTTAAGTAAAATAAGTAAAACCAAAATTTTGTATTAGTGTCTCTGCACAGTAGGAGGAGAATTAAGCCATTCAGCCCATTGAGTCTGCTACCCCATCCGATCATGACTGATAGCATCCGTAATCGTCCGGGCAATCTGCCAGCAGCCAGTCCGCGGTGATGAGCTGACCATTGGGACTGAATTGTAACACCGAGCGCCCATGCTCACTGGTCGGGACCGGTGATTCGCGCCAGTGCGTTCATTCGCACTTTGGGCCTTTGCCCGTGCAGTTTGAAGACCTCGATTACCTGGGGATCTGTGGGGCGCGATTCCCAACCTTACCCCCACCCCTTCCCCCACGTACACCTGTTGTACGCAGTCAGGCTGTGTAAGTGCGCCAGAGATGTTGATGGATTTACCGTCGTCCCCGTTTCTAATCCGGGTTTACATGTAATGCGATTACTGTCCAGTCAGATTGCTGTAAGAGGATTTCGGGAATGAAATTAAACGTCTCTCCGGCGGGGTGCGGGAACGAAACAAGCTGAGGTAGGCAGATTTTACTGGAGCGTGGGCACACAGCTCAAAGAGATCACCAAGTTCCTGACCCCGCCATGATACCTGACCTCATCATAACCCCTGTCCACACCATAACCCCTGACCCCAACATGATACCTGACCTCATCAAAGCCCTGTCCGCACCATTATCTGTGTCCCCACCATGACATCTGACCTCATCAAAACCCCTGTCCGCACCATAACTCCTGACCCCAACATGACACCTGATCTCATCAAAACCCCTGTCCGCACCATTATCTGTGTCCCCACCATGACATCTGACCTCATCAAAACCCCTGCCCGCACCATTACCCCTGACCCCGCCATGACACCTGACCTCATCATAACCCCTGTCCACACCATAACCCCTGACCCCAACATGACACCTGACCTCATCAAAACCCCTGTCCGCACCATTATCTGTGTCCCCACCATGACACCTGATATCATCATAACCCCTGTCCGCATCATAACCCCTGCCCCAACCTTAACATCTGACCCCACCATGACACCTGACCTCATCAGAACCCCTGTCTGCACCATTATCTGTGTCCTACTATGACACCTGATCTCATCACAACCCCGACCCAACCTTAACATCTGACCCTGCCATGACATCTGACACCACCCTAACCCATGACCTCACCATGACACCTGGATTCCACCATAACAACTGACTCCACTGTAACCATAAGTCCATAAGATATAGGAGCAGAATTAGGCCTTTTGGCCCATCGAATCTGCTCCACCATTTCATCAAAGCTGATCCAATTTCCCTCTCAGTCCCCAATCTCCTGCCTTCTCCCCATATCCCTTCATGCCCTGACCAGTCAGAAGCAACCTCTACCTTAAATGTATCCAATGACTTGGCCTCCACAGCCGCCTGTGGCAATGAATTCCAAAGACTCGCCAATCACTGATTAAGCTGCAAGTGCCCCTGCCACGTTTTGTCACCCTGCAACCTTATCCTTCAATCTCTTTGAATTATGGAGGACAGCATGTGTATAAATGTCTCTCTCCAGCAGACTTCATCGTGATCATCATGACTCCAGTATTTCTACTATTTTTTAATGTTTCTTAATTGTACATATGATTTTTTTTTTGTGTTCTATCGCTGAGCAGCAGTGAACCATCTGATTGGCCTATCAGAGTTCTCTCATGACTTGATCAGCATTTCTGATCTGGCTATTGTTCACAATTGCACTTAATTTAAAAAAAAAAAAGAAATTCCTCCTCATCTCCGTTTTAAAAGGACACCCCTCTCTGTGTCCTCTGGTCTTAGACTCTCCCACCGTAGAAAGTATCCTCTCCGCATCCACTCTATCGTGGCCTTTCACCATTTGATAGGTTTCAATGAGGTCACCTCTTATTCTTCTGAATTCCAGTGAGTACAGGCCCAAAGCTCAGAAGTTCTTCATATGACAAGCCATTCAAACCTGGAATCATTTTTGTGAACCTTGTGTGACCTTGTTTGAACCCTCTCCAGTGTCAGCACATCCTTTCTAAGATAAGGGGCCTACAACTGCTCACAATACCCCAAGTGAGGCCTCACCAGTGCTTTATAAAGTTTCAACGTTAGATCCTTGTTTTTATATCCTCGTCCTCTTGAAATGAATGCTAACATTGCATTTGCCTTCCTTACCACAGACTCAAACTGTAAATTGACCTTTAGGGAATCCTGCACAAGGACTCCCAAGTCCCTCTGCCCCTCAGTTTTCTTTTGTATTTTGGCCTGACCCCACCATGTTCCTGAACTAACCGCAACCCCTGACCCTATCATAATGCTTTGAGAAGTTGGTCATGACTAGACTGAACTCCTTCCTCTGCGAGGACCTGGACCCATTGCAATTTGCCTATCGCCACAATCTCACGGCTTTAGACCACCTGGACAACACAAACACCTGTGTCAGGATGCTGTTCATTGACTATAGCTCAGCATTTAATGCCATCATCCCCACAATCCTGATTGAGAAGTTACAGAACCTGGGCTTCTGTACCACTGTCGACTGTACCTCTTCCTAGATATGCTGCCTGGCCTGCTGTGTTCACCAGCAACTTTGATGTGTGCTGCTCTGTATCTTCCTCTGCCTAGTTGGATCCTCGACTTCCTAACAGGAAGACCACAATCTGTGCAGATTAGTGATCATCAGATTGATTCCTGGGATGGCAGGACTTTCATATGATGAAAGACTGGATCGGCTAGGCTTATACTCGTTGGAATTTAGAAGATTGAGGGGTAGATCTTATTGAAACGTATAAAATCCTAAAGGGATTGGACAGGCTAGATGCAGGAAGATTGTTCCCGATGTTGGGGAAGTCCAGAACGAGGGGTCACAGTTTGAGGATAAAGGGGAAGCCTTTTAGGACAGAGATTAGGAAAAAACTTCTTCACACAGAGAGTGGTGAATCTGTGGAATTCTCTGCCACAGGAAACAGTTGAGGCCAGTTCATTGGCTATATTTAAGAGGGAGTTAGATATGGCCCTTGTGGCTAAAGGGATCAGCGGGTATGGAGGGAAGGCTGGTACAGGGTTCTGAGTTGGATGATCAGCCATGATCATACTGATTGGCGGTGCAGGTTCGAAGGGCCGAATGGCCTACTCCTGCACCTATTTTCTATGTTTCTATAACCCTCCCAACCCCGCCATGTTCCTGACTCACTGTAACCGCTGACCCCACCATAACCTCCAATCTCTCTGTAACCCCTAACCCTACCAACCTCTGCTTCTCTCTGCCCCCTATTCTGCCCCCCGCCCTTCCGCGAACCCAGCCTCCTCCCCCCTCCAGCCGCCGCCCTCACCTGAGCTCCGCCAGCGGCTTCCTCCAGTGACACGAGGCGAGCAGGCGGCCGGCGCAGTAGGCAGGGAAGAGCAGGAGGTTCCAGCTGGCGGCGTGGCAGGCCACAAAGAAGGGGGCCTCGAGGCCGCCCTGCACGGCCTTCCCCATCTGGGTCACCCCGGCCCAGCAGCCCGCCAAGCAGGCTGCCAGCGCCGAAGCCCGCGCCACCCTCCCCAGAACGTCCAGCGCTCCCTTGCTGCCCCGCGGTTCCTCTGCGGCCGATCTCCTCTCTGGCGCATCCGCTGTCCGCTCGCTACCTTCCAACGGGCAGAAAGATTCAGAATCGGGTTTATTGTCACCGGTATATGTCGTGAAATTTGTTAACTTAGCAGCAGCAGTTCAATGCAATACATAATACAGAAGAAAAGAAAATAATAAATAAATACATTAGAGTACACGTATATTGAATAGATTAAAAATCGTGCAAAAACAGAAATAATAAATATTTAAAAAGTGAGGTAGTGTTTTCACGGGTTCAATGTCCATTCAGAAATCGGATGGCAGAGGGGAAGAAGCTGTTCCTGAATCGCTGAGTGAGTGCCTTCAGGCTCCTGTACCTCCTCCCTGATGGTAACAGTGAGAAAAGGGCATGGCCTGGGTGATGGGGGTCCTTAATAATGGACACTGACTTACTGAGACACCGCTCCCTGAAGATGTCCTGGGTACTTTGTAGGCTAGTATCCCAGATGGAGTCGACTAAATTTACAACCCTTTGCAGCTTCTTTTGGTCCTGTGCAGTAGCCCCCCCATACCAGACAGTGATGCAGCCTGTCAGAATGCTCTCCACGGTACATCTATAGAAGTTTTTGAGTCTATTTATCGTCATACCAATTCTCTTCAGACTCCTAACGAAGTATAGACGCTACAGGCCCGTCGGCCTACAATGTTCTGCCCACCACGTAATTCTGGAAACGGCCTAGAATTTCCCCAGCGCATAGTCCTCTATTTTTCTAAGCTCCACTTAAACTATCCAATTGTACCCCCCTCCAGCACCGTCGCCGGCAACCCATTCCACACACTCGCCACTCTCTGTGTGAAGAACTTATCCCCGACATCCCCATTGTACCAGCTTTCAAGCAGCTGAAAACTATGCCCCTCGAGTTAGCCATTTCGGCCCTGGGGAAAAGCCCCTGGCTATCCACACGATCAATGCCCCTCAATATCTTAAATTAAGTGAGCAGTGCTAAGTGAGTGAGACAATATTCACGGTCGGTTCATTGTTCGTTCACGATTCTGATGTCGGGAAGTTTTTCCTGCTGCATTGAGTGTGTGTCGTCAGGCTCCCTGCTGGTAGGAATGAGTAGAGGACATGGCTTGAGTAATGGGGATGGGTGGGGGGGGGGTGTTATTAATGACTGATGCGGCCTTGGTGAGGCATCGCCTCTTGAATGTGTCCTAGATTCTGGGGAGGCTATCGTGACCGTGATGGAGCCGGCTGAGTTTACAACCCTCTGCGGCCATTTGCGCTCCTGTGCCGTGGCCCCCACCGTGCCACGGGGGAACAAATCAACCAGGAGTCACAGAGTCGCACACAGAACGAATACAGGCTCTTCGGCCCATCTTCTCCATGCCGACCAAGGCGCCCATTTGCCCGCCTTTGGTCCGTATCTCTCTAAACCAGGAGTTCCCAACCTGGCAGGTTAATGGTGGCGATCCATGGCATATAAAGGGTTGGGAACTCCTTTTCCATCCACGTACCCGACCACGTCTTTTCAGAAACTTGAAGTTGTATAAGATGCTGGTGAGGCCTACACACACAAAGTGTTGGAGGAATTCAGCAGGCCAGATAGCGTCTATGGAAAAGATTAAATGGTTGACGTTTTCGGGCGAGACCCTTCATCAGAACCCCAAGGGTCCCGGCCCGAAACATTGACTGTTTACTCTTTTCCACAGATGCTGCCTGACCTGCTGAGTTCCTCCAGCGGTTTGCCTATGTTGCTTCGGATCTCCGGCATCTGCAGATTTTCTCATGTTGGAATATTGGAATATTGCGGGTGGTTTTGGTCACCTACCTACAGGGTGTTTTTTTCTCCCAACCGAGACTGGGTGAGTCTACACCTAGAGGTCATGGGTCAAGGGTGAAATGTGAGAAGCTTAAGGGGGAAACTTCTTCAGTCAGAGGGTCGCGAGAGCTGCCAGTGCACGTGGTGCATGCAAGCTCGATTTCAACGTTTAAGAGAAATTCGGATAGATACATGGATGGGAGGGGTCCGGGGGCTGAGGTCCCGGTGCAGGCAGTTTAAATGTGGCAGTGCAGTTCAAAGTAAATTTACTATCAAAGTATATATACTATTATTGGGATACAGAGTGACCTTTCCAGGCTTTGAGCCGCGCCACCCGATTTAACCTATTGCAATGACCAATTTACCTACTGTGGGGAGAACGTACAAACTTACAGGCAGCGACGGGAATCGAACCCGGGTCACCGGTACTGTAAACCGTTGTGCTAACCACTACGCTACCGCGATGGCCCGCATCACCATACACGACCCTGAGATTCACTTTCTTGCAAGCGTTCACAGTAGGATAAAGAAACGCAATAAAATCAGAGGAGAACCACTCACAAAGACTGGCGAGCAACCAATGTGCAAAAGAAGACAAACTGCACAAATGAAAACACGCACACAAATGAATAAATATTTTTGAGAACTTGGGCTGTAGAGTCCTTGAAGGTGAGTCCATAGGTTGTGGAACCCGTTCAGAGTTGAGGTCAGTGAAGATAACCGCATGGGTTCAGGAGCCTGAAGGCTAATAACTGTTCCTGAACCTGGTGGTGTCTGTTCCTGGAGCTTCTTCCTGATGGCAGCAGCGAGAAGAGAGCGTGGTCTGGGAGCCGGGGACCCTTGGTGGTGGAAGCTACTCTCTTGCGACAGCGCAAAGACGCAAAGTTACTGCGGCTTTTAAAAATAATTAGTGAGGAACAAAAGGGATTAGGAGGTCATGTTCGCGGGTCCAAGCATGGGGGAAGGGGCGCAATTTACCCCGGGATGTTTAGAGGGGACTTGAGAAAGAATTCTTCCACCCAAAGGACGGCTGGAATCCGGAAAGCTCTGGCAGAGTCTCCCACCAGGGCTTGAACTGCCCGGGCCACGGGAAACGGGATTAGTGTGGGCGGGTATTTGGCGAATGGGTCGAAGGGTCCGGCTTCACGCAGCTCCCGTCAGAGGAAGAAGTCGAGGCAGGTAGAGCAGCAATGTGTATCGCCGAAAAGAAACTCTGGCAACTTTGTAAAGGTGTTACCGCGGAGACCATCCCGACTGATGGAAACGCCGCCTGTTATCGAGTCTCCGACGCACAGGATCGGGAAAAAAAATGCCGGGGGTTGGAGAATCAACCAGCCCCCACCATGGTCACAACCCTCCCCAACATCAAGAAGACATCTTCTATCATGAAGGACACTCCGGGACACGGCCTCGTCCCATTGCTACCATCAAGGGAAGAGGTTCAGGAGCCTGAAGACGCACACTTAATAGTTCACGAGCAGCTTCTCTCCCGTGAGCACTTCCTCAATATTCCCATTTTGCACTAAAAAAACATAGAAACATAGAAAACCTACAGCACGATACTGTCCCTTCGACCCTCAAAGTTGTGCCGAACATGTCCCTACCTTAGAAATTACTAGGCTTACCCATAGCTCTATTTTTCTAAGCTCCATGTACCTATCCAAAAATCTCTAAAAGACCCTATCGTATCCGGCTCCACTCCCGTTACCGGCAGCCCATTCCACGCACTCACCACTCTCTGCGTAAAAAACTTACCCCTGACATCTCCTCTGTATCTTCTTCCCTGCACCTTAAACCTGTGGCAACCATTTCAGCCCTGGGAAAAAGCCTCTGACTATCCACACGATCAATCCCTCTCATATTTTACTCTAACTTACAAAATTATGCACCGTACTGCTGCCACAAGCAAACAAATTTCACAGCATCTGTCTCTGGTTGCGAGCCAGAACCCCCTACCTCCCAGCCAGGTCAGTGACAGCACAGGGGTGTCACAGGCGGTCAGCGGCGAGACCCTGGCCGTGTGTTTCTTCATCTCCTGCCCTTCACCCTCTCCGCGGCAGCTCGATGGGCAAGTTGAGCAGCCGCCCTTCACTCCGGAAAGCGGCTTATCACCAGCTCCGGGATTCCTTAAAGGGGCAGCGTCCTTGATCGGGAAGTCACCCAACCGCAGGGTGGGTGTTATACCCAGCCCGCCCTCCCCCGGCAAAACTGGAGAGGCAGCGGCCCTTGCCGGAAAGGGATCTCTCCCTAGTGCCTTACCCACTGGGCACTGGCGGGGCTCTTCGCCAACCACGATGAGATGGCCGGCAGAGAGGAGGTGGAAGATCTCCAGCCGTGGGAAATGACCTCTTACTCGATCTCATCATGACAACGGGGATCTTTATCGGCTCACAGCAGGGCAGTGGGGAGCTCTGAGCAGGTTTCAGCTCCTGGGAGGGCCACATCTCGAACAAACGCACGGTGCCAGGACACATCCTACACAGTCAAGGAAGTGCATCAAAATCCTTACTTTCCGAGGAGGCTGAAGAGAGCTGGGCTGTGCACATCCATACTCGGGTCGTTCTACCGATGCGCAGCAGGGGGCGTCCTAACTGCAGGGCACTGCGCCGGATCGGAACGCTCCACAACGGGCAGTCAAATCCACCGGCACTAGCCTACCCACAAGGACGTAAATACAGAAAGGTGCCAGTAAAATCATGAAGGATCCCACCACCCTGCACATGGACTGTTTGTTGCACTCTCATCAGGGAGGAGGCCACGTAGCGTCCACGCCAGGACCACCAGAGTCAAAAGCAGTTACTTGCCCCAAGCAGTCAGGCTGATCAACACCTCCACCCAGGAACCCACCCCTCCACAGCACCAACCGCCACAACTTCATTTCCTGTCAGGGTCACCTTACGCGCAGACACTCCCGTGAAGAGCGCCACTTTATGGACATACAATCAATCTGTGTTTACAAGCGGTTTGATCGAGGCACGACATAGCAGGTGCGTGGACGTCAGCGAGTTTGACCGGCGGGAAGAATTAAAAAAAAAGACAGCTTTATAGAGCAGGTGATAGAGTAGCTGGAGTCAGAGTAGGAGGGCTTTGGCTCAACGGGGCTTCGGCAATAACAGGTAGAGAGGCGAGGTAAGTTACTTGTGAAGAATAGGAACAGGAAGTATGTCTGTGAGGCTGGTGTTCTGTACTGGGTGTCGGATGTGGGATGTCCAGGAGACTCCCAGCCTCCCAGGTGGTCACATCTGCGCCAGGTGCGTCGGGCTGCAGCTCCTAGGGGACCGGGTTAGGGAACTGGAAATGCAGCTCGATAACCCTCGTCTGGTCAGGGAAAGTGAGGAGGTGATAGAGAGGAGTTATAGTCAAGAGGTCACACCGGGGCCTTGGGAGACAGATAAGTGGGTAACATTCAGGAGGGGGAAGGGCAAGAGTCAGATACTAGAGAGTACCCCTGTGGCTGTCCCCCTGAACAATAAGTACTCCTGTTTGAGTACAGTTGCGGGGGATGACCTACCTGGGGGAAGCGACTGGCACAGAGTCTGGCCCTATGGCTCAGGAGGGTAGGGAAAGGAAGAGGATGGCAGCAGTGACAGGAGAGTCTATAGTTAGGGGGTCAGAAAGGCGATTTCGTGGATGCAGGAAAGAAACGCGCATGGTAGTTTGTCTCCCAGGTGCCAGGGTCCAGGATGTTTCTGATCGCGTCCACGATATCTTTAAGTGGGAAGGTAAACAACAAGAGGTCGTGGTACATATTGGTACCAACGACATAGGTGGGAAAAGGGAGGAGATCCTGAAAACAGACGGGGAGTTAGAAAGGAAGTTGAGAAGCAGGACCTCAAAGGTAGTAATCTCAGCATTACTGTTTGTGCCACATGACAGTGAGTATAGGAATAGAGTGAGGTGGAGGATAAATGCGTGGCTGAAGGATTGGAGCAGGGGGCAGGGATTCAGATTTCTGGATTACTGGGACACCTTTTGGGGCAGGTGTCA